>NW_026652289.1:8762287-8825160 GCF_009828535.3 Hylobates moloch
TTTATTTTAAAAAAGAGATGAGGTCTTGCTATGTTCCCAGGCTGCTCTCAAACTTCAAGCAATCTTCCTGCCTCAGCCTCCCAAAGTTTGCTGGGATTACAGGTGTGAGCCACTGTGCCCAGTCTTTTATGGTACTTTTAAATTCATGAAATAATTTGAAATACAACTCATCCCATGCTCTCTGAATCCTGTGAGGTACAGGAGCCAGGCAAGTATTAATTACGCATTTTCACACGTAAGGCGATTGGGGCACAGATAGCTAAGGTACTGGATCCCATACCACTGACAGCTGCATCACAATCACCCTGAGGCGCTTGTTAAAAATTCAGATTCAGAAACACAACCATCAGAATCTCCAGAGGGTAAGGCCTGAACCTATATTTTGAACAAGGACCCCAGGCAATTCTGAAACATGGCCAACTTTAGGTATTTAGGGTAAGAATTTGGAGCCCAAGAGGCCTGGTGATATTCAAGCAGCAGCTTCCTTTTATTGGACTAGTTTACTGAAGAGAACTATAGGTTCCTGCTCTGGAAAAGAGATGTCCCTTGTGACTAAATGTGTACTTAAGTGCTCCTAAGAAACCAGAGTGTAGCAAACTTCTAACTACTCTTCACTGGACTTTTAATTAGAGGGGACAAAGGTGTAATCAGGGCTGGTTAGTTTTAGGTTTCTAATTAATTTCAAAACGTGTCTTTCAATATACTACCCTTAACATAACTTGCCAAAATAATTTACTTTTTGTATTAATTACGTTCTTTGCTAAACAAAAATAAGGAAAAAGGGTCCCCAGAAATATACTAAGAAATAGCTTCATATATACTAGTTGTGGCAGAGACTCCAGTCATCATCTTCCATGATAACGGTAGCCCAGCACATGACGGCCCAACTAGGTTATACCTCCCAGGCTCCCTTGTGGCTAGGTACGGCCATGTGGCTAAGTTCGCATGTAAAGAATGTGAAAACAAGTGCCACTTCTGGGCCTTAGGACACTGAGTGAGCATTTCTACTCTGTCTCTGTACCTTCTACTCTGCATCTTCTGAGCTAGTGCAGAGACAACACACGAGGACTATACCCTAGGGCACAGCAGAGGAACAAGACGGAAAAAAATGCGTGACTCCAAATGATCACGTGAGGCGTCACCGCCACCAACCTGGGCACTCACCTCCAGACAATTCCATGCTCTTAGAGCCATCAAATTGCTGGAATTGTTACAGTGGCTCAACTGTTTACCCTAATTCACTACTCTCTACATGATAAATGGAACTAATTCCTTCTCACAACTACATCAGTTGAGGACATTCTAATGTGTTCACCATACTTGATGATAAAATTCTGGACCTTGATGGGCTCTCAAAGGGTCGTCTACCAATTCTTCAAGTTTATAAACAATGAAAGTTAAGCCTACGGAAATTTTAAAACATGGCAGGTGGTAAGAATAGTGGATGCCAGGTCTCTTAACTTCCCAGTTCACTTTTCCCTCAATATTACGCTACGGACTAGATTCTAAAATCATAGAACAGGGAATTACATTTAAAAAAAAAACAAAAAAAAAACTTTGGATTAATTTCATTCACTGACTCAAAAAATAATTTACCCCAGCATCTGTCAATTGCCAAGCAATGTATTTTCAGGTGAATGGAGATTTCCAGAGGACTTCGGTTTTCTGGCTATACTATGCCTTTAACTCTCCTGAGCCTGGACAAATTACACAGAAAACGGACAAATACAAAAAAGTTAACATTACCTTAAATGACAGAAAAATAACTCAAAATTTGAAAATTTTCTTTGAAGAGGGTAATATATTAGAAACCCCTATTCTATTTCTCCCACTACTGCCCTCCATCCCCAACCTTAAAAAAAAAAAAAAAAAAGAGGCATTTTCATTTATACCCAGCCCAAAGCCACAAACCAATAAACCCAGATAACAATATGCCTCCTATACCCCTTCTCCTTCCTAGAGGACAAGGGCACAGGGCCCTGCGGTCCACCCACTTCACCTACTGGGCTGTACTACACAGAAAACAGATACATGGGGCCAGGAGTCACTCCCAGGAGGAAAGACAGGAATGACTTAAGAACATGTCCCTGAGAGAACACCTCCTATGTTTTCTGTGGCATATAAAAGCCCTGGCTTGTCATATGTTAACAAGGTGGAAAACATGAAGAGTTTTCAGTATACAGTGCCATTATGAAGACAAAAGGTTTCCAAATCCCAGAACAGAGTCTATCCTAACAGGGCTTTATTCACAAGGATAAAAACCAATTGACTTGGATGCAAAGTTTCACAGAATAAATGTTTCCACCCATCTAGAATGCTTTTCTTTTTAATCCATTAAATGTAAGTAAACTCTTAGTATTAAAATAATATAGCCAAAATCACATCCTAAGGTTTCCTAAGATGGGAGAGGGGACACAGATACTGCAGGGCAGGTACTATGCCAGAGTAATTCATACAGGATTATGTTTCTCAACCTTTTTTTGAGTATCCCATCCCCAAGAGAGAAATTTAATTTAAATTTAATTTCTTAAATAGGGAAATTAAACATTAAGGAATAAGGTTTTGTCAGGTAAGATTAACTTTTGGAGGGCCACAAACCATGACTAATATCAAGATTTTCCATCCCCCTCCGAAGAACAATGAGATGAGGAGCGGGAGCACAGATTCAAGCTGCCCTGAACATATACTCCCCAATAACAATCCTTACACCCTTGGAGGGCGACATCATCCTTACAGAGAATAACAATATAGGGCCTAAAAATGCGATCTTCAAACTCTATAACATCCAAACCTCTTCTAAGATACTTAGATATAGTTAGCCTAGTTAGGTTAAACCTGAGAATCTACATTTCCTAGTGAGCTTTCGGACGGACTCCATTGTATTTGGCCCATGAGCCAAAATGTTTCTGACAAACTTCCGCCGTCACATCCAAACCTAATCACTGGATGCCCATCCCTCAAGTCACAATCAAGAAGAGAACTATTTAAATGGATGAAACACTATCACATCCAGGGAATGAAGAAGGGAGAGATCTGTTTGGGGGCGGGGATGCAACTACAGGGAATCTGAGATCCCTCTCTTCTTCCACCTGTACAAAGGACAACCACAGGCGAACTGTAGAATACTTGAGATCGTTTGTGAACTGTAACAAGCAACCCAGGAGGAGGTTTATGTCACTGATTTCACGAAGTACATATTCAGGATTTCACGAAGTACATACTCAGGGTTTTTATCTAGTCTTTTGCTACTTTAGGTGCAAGGTGGAGCTGAGTATCCCATAACCTTTTTGGCACCAGGGACTACTTTTGTGGAAGACAATTTTTCCACAGACGGGAGGAGGGGGGAAATGGTTTCAGAATGAAACTGTTCTACCTCAGATCATCAGTTAGATTCTCATAAGGAGCATGCAACCTAGATCCCTCACATGTGCAGTTCACGACAGGGTTCGTGCTCCTATGAGAATCGAATGCCGCCGCTGATCTGACAGGAGGCAGAGCTCAGGCAGTAATGATCGCTTGCCCAAAGCTCACCTCATGGGGTGCAGTCCAATTCCTAACAGGCCACAGACCAGTAGCGGTCCACGGCCCAGTGGCTGGAGACCCTTGCCATAAAGTATTCGTTGTTCTACTTTCTTCACTCCCAAATCTGTATTTATGATCCGTATCAAGATGAGTACAGTTCAACTGAATTTGAAAAATTATATTAATTTTATACTGCTATAGTTAGAAATACACCACTGCATTACAAAATGAATAGGTCAGTAGGATTAGACAATAAAAAACAGAATAAAAAAGTTATCTTTCTTTCTTTTTCCCTTTCAGGAAGAGACTTGGTTCATGTGGTAGTGTTCCTTGGTGGCCCAATAAACCACTCTTGCCAGTGTTCACACCTTCTACAATCCTCACCCCACCCCACCCCCAACCCCTTGAATCTGGGCTGGCCTGTGGCTTGCTTCTGGCCTGCAGAATCGAGTGGAAATGACACTGCCAGTTCAAGGTGTAAGTCTTAAGAAGGCCTGGCAGCCTCAACTTTGGGCACCTCTGGAAACCAGTCACAGCTGTGAGAAAGCCCAAGTGTGCCAAGTGGAAAGGCCACGTGGAGGTAGATGCCCAGGGCGCCAGGCACGGAAGGGAATCCGTCACCTTGGACTGCCCAGTGCCAGCAGATGCCATATGGGATGGAGACAGGCCCTGCCCAAATTGGAACACAGTGAGCAAAGAAATGAATATTGTTTTAAGCCACTCAATTTCACCATGGTTTGTTAAGCAGCAACAGATAACCTCAACATGTTATATGACAACAAATACGAGGAAAGAATTACAACAAACCTGTTTGCAAAATGTTTCAAAATAAACATTCTACCTCTTCTGAAATAATTTATCTCCTGATTTGAACAGAGGTTTGTAAATTCTGACATCTCATATCAACATACTTCTTTAACAAGTAATTCAAAACTCCTACCAGATGGTTACTATTGGTGGTAGGGGAGTCAAGACTCCATCTTCCAGACCAGAGACCTATACATACCCAGAAAAAAGACAGTTTATTAAACTTCAGTAAAAATGTGCCTGTAGGTAACCTCTTTGAGAGCACATCCTCCCAACTAAATTGTGGAGTTTCTGAAACTGCTTGTACCCTTACAAAGAGGCTGTCTTGAGTAACAGAGAGTACTGCTACCAGCTGTCAGTATAGCACACCATGGATACTTCTTTATCAATGCACTCACTTACTGAGATTACACATCATGTGGCAGGCATCCTGGATACCAGAAAGAGACAGTTCCCCACCAAAACAGCTCAATCTATCAAAGGCCCTACTATGGTCTGAATGTGTACCCCAAAATTCATTTGTTGAACACTTCATCCACAACGTAACAGTGCTGGGAGATGAGGATTTTGGAAGATGTTCAGGTCATAAGGGCTTTGCCCTCACAGATTGGTTAATGCCATTATAAAAGGGCTTGACAGAGGAAGTTTGGTCTCTTCTGCCCTTTCACGTTCTGCCTTGTGAGGACAGAGCATTTCTCCCCTCAAGAGGGTGCAGCATTCGAAACGCCATCTTGGAAGCAGAAAGACTGGATCTTCACCAGACACCAATCCTCCCAACACTTTGATCTTGGACTTCCCATCCTCCAGAACTGTAAGAAATTATTTTGTTTTTTTGTAAATTACCTAATCTGTCATGTTTTGTTACCGCAGCACAGACTATGACCAGTCTGAATATTGGTGTTCCCCACAGAATTTCTACATTGGGCCCTAACAGTATTAAGAGGTCGGGCCTTTGGGGAAGAGTGGGATTCGTGTCCTTGTAAAAGAGGTTAAAGGAAGCTGCCCTGCCCTTCCATCATGTGAGGACACGGCAAGAGGCATCATCTATGAAGCAGAAAGCAGGCTTTTGGCAAACACCAAATCCGCTGGTGCCTTGATATTGGACTTCTCGGCCTCCAGAACTGTGAAAAATAAAATTCTATTTTTTATAAATTATTCAGTCCAAGGTATTTTGTTAGAGCAGCACAAATAGACCAAGACACGCCTCAAATACAAATAATAATTTTATAAATACTATATATGATAATGCAATAAGAAAGGAAGGAACTAATGAGAACAAAAGATGGAGCTATTCTTTCCACTTCTCCCCTGCCTCCTTCTAGGAAAGTCAAGAAAGACTACAGGAGATGACATCTGAGATGAGTACGTCAGGTTACAGAAGACTTGCCCCAAAACCAACCTCACTTGGACTGAGCATTTTAACACTGCTTCCATTAGAGATATGTTTGTCAGCTTTATTCCCCAACTGTCTTCTCTACAACCTAAAACGGCCTGTCACATACAGGCACACAAACATTTGTTAAATTCAGTGTTAACAACTACAACTATGTAACCTTGGGCAATTTACTCAACATCATTTATGAAAGATGGATAATGGCTTACAGAGTTGCTTTGAGGGTTAAATGACAGTATTTGGAAAATGGTAACAGGCAACAAACAAGTTTGGGTGGCTTTATTAGTTTAGAGAATCTGTATGTTTGTTTAATGCACTGAACACCTACTACATGCCCTGGCACAGGCTCTGTGCCATACAGAAAACATTATCAGAAAAGCACAGCATGCTCCAAAGGCAGGCTGCTAGGAAAGCTGAAGAGGAGCCTAACACGAGTGGGAAAATGTAAGCTCTGGAGTAGAGGGAAGATGGTAGAACTGCAGAAAAGGAAACGGAAAGATAAACTAGGGCTAGGTTATCAAGAGAATCTGAATACTTTAATAAATTTGTCTTCATTCCATACAAAGGAGAATCGTGGAAGATTACAGGCTGTAGAACAGCCCAATCAGGAACAGAGCAGGTAAACAAGGGGTTAAGGATGACTGCAAAAAATAATAAAAGGCGAAAATTGGTTTGAAAGAGTATTAAAGCTTCAGCAAGTAAACAACATATTGAATAATCCATTCATTTACCTCTGTTCACTCACAAAACTGCACTGAAGATAAAACTCACCTAAAATCAGTAGTTAAAAAATAATAAAACAAGATATAAGACAGTGATGGACAAAGAAGTTTTTAGACAATGGATAGAAGATGGCGCAGTAGTGGCAGGCTTAGGAGACTAAAGGCAGCCACAGAGTAAGTGTCTACCGTTGGAGATGTCAAGGAAACTAGCTCATCTATCCCCAAACCTGGAAAGCTAAGGAACAGGAGGCTCAGGACATGCACATATTCTCTGGCTCTGTCCGTTGAAAGCCGAGGAGCGTCCACACACTAACAGTACCAAGCACACCTAACATTCAGACATAGGTTTCCAAATGCCATTCTCCATTCAAAAGAACCAGGGCACTAGGAAGAGTTCTGAAATTTGATAACAAATGCACAATACATAAAAGAAACTTTTAATAATTAAACTTCATCAAAATTCAAAACAGCATCATTCCTGCCTGAGACATCTAATCTGTATCTAATATGAGAAAACACCAGGCGCACACTGAGGGTAACACTCTAAAATTACTGGCCTGTATTCCTCAAAAATATCAACATCACAAAAGAAAGAATAGGTAAGAAACTGTTCTAAATCAGGACAGTTGAAAAACAGTAACAACAGGCTGGGCATGGTGGCTCATGCATGTAATCCCAGCACTTTGGGAGGCTGAGGCAGGCGGACTGCCTGAGCTCAGGAGTTCAAAACCAGCCTGGGCAACATGGCGAAACCCCATCTCTACTAAAAATACAAAAAATTAGCCGGGCGTGGTGACAGGCACCTATAATCCCAGCTCCTTGGGAGGCTAAGGCAGGAGAATCACTTGAACATGGGAAGCGGAGGTTGCAATGAGCCAAGATCATGCCACTGCACTCCAGCCTGAGTGACAGACCAAGACTGTCTCAAAAAAAAGAAAAACAGTAATGACAAAACGTATAAGTGACCCTAGGCAACATTCTCTCCCCATAAAGAACACTACACTATGGGGGCAACTGCCAAAAACGGAATGGAGTCATATGGATTAGATAGCAGTAATGTCTCCATGTTAAACCCCTACTTTGATGGTTGTATTGCTGTTATCTAAGAGAATGCCCTTGTTTGTAGGAAAAATGTACTACAGTATTCAAATAATGGACTTCATGCTAACAGCGTTTAAATGGGGTAGAAAATAAGCTATTTGTACCATACCTGCAAGTTTTCTCAGTTATTTTCAAGAAAAATAAATAAAGGTAGTAAGACCCCAAAATTGCGGCCCAAACCCCATCCAAGATGGCAAGTATCCTAGCTCCAAAGACATCAAAGACATATTCTCTGGGGACCAGTGAATATGGAGACTTGGTACTGACAGGTATCAAGCACAAGAGAAAACAGGTTTGAGGCACAGGACTGAAAACAAAAGTGAGGGCTGAGCACGGTGGCTCACAACTGCAAGCCCAGCACTTTGGGAGGCTGAGGCAGGAGGATCACTTGAGCCCAGGAGTTCAACGCTGCAGTGAGCTGTGACTGTGACACTGCATTCCATCCTGGGCAAGTGAGCAACACCCTGTTTCTAAAAAAAAAAAAAAAAAAGAAAAAAAGTAAGTAAATACTACAGAAGTGAGCAAGAGTGTTTAGACAGAACTGTGCATGCCAGCCCTTCTCCTTCCACAGTTCTGCCTGCAGAACACCAGAATGGGATTCACAACCCCAACCTGAGACCCAAGAGCACTGCCATAAAACCTTAGGGATACTCATATTCATGGGTCCACCAATCCGCCTACTAAGCCTCCAGCGAACAAGCCTCACCCTCGCAAACAGCTCCCATCAGCTTTATGCCTTACTCCTAAATACAAGCCACATGCCCAAGGATGGCCAAATATTTGAGGAAAGCTGCCAACATCCAGGAAAGAAACCAAAACAAGCAGAAAAACAGGAATCCAGAGGAAACTGAGACAACGCTATGATGGGGGGGGGGAACAGTCCTCCATATATCCATACGTTCAACCAACCTCGAATCAAAAATATTCTTTTAAGCCAGCACGGTAGCTCACACCTGTATTCCAAGCACTTTGAGAGGCCAAAGGCAGGCAGACTGCTTGAGCCCAGAAGTTCAAGACCAGCCTGGGCAACACAATGAGACCCCGCCTCTCCCAAAAATACTAAAAAATTAGTCGGGCATGGTGGTGTACGCCTATAGTCCCAGCTACTCAGGAGGCTGAGGTGGGAAAATCACCTGAGCCCAGGGAGGGTCAAGACTGCAGTATATATTTGTTTAAATACATATATATATATATATACATACATATATATATATATATACACACACACTTTTTTAAAAAGAGAGAGAGAGAGAAAAGTAAGGCCAGGTAGTGGTGGCTCATGCCTGTAATCTCAACACTTTGGGAGGCTGAGGTAGAAGGATCACTCGAGCCCAGGAGTTCAAGACCAGCCCGGACAACACAATAAGACTCCATCTCTTAAAAAAAAAAAATTTTTTTTTTTTTTTTAATTTAAAAGCCTTTTTTTTGGCCACTGCACTCCAGCCTGGGCAACAGAGTGAATGAGATTCCACCTCAAAAAAAGAATAAAGTACAAACTTTTTTGGCCAGGCGCAGTGGCTCACGCCTGTAATCCCTGCACTTTGGGAGGCCGAGGCAGGTCAGGAGATCGAGACCATCCTGGCTAACACGGTGAAACCCCGTCTCTACTAAAAATACAAAAAAATTAGCCAGGCATGGTGGTGGGTGCCCGTAGTCCCAGCTACTCAGAAGGCTGAGGCAGGAGAATGGCATAAACCCAGGAGGCAGAGCTTGCAGTGAGCAGAGATCGCACCACTGTACTCCAGCCTGGGCGACAGAGCGAGGCTCCGAAAAATAAAAAAAGGAGAAAAAAAAACTCAAAAGACTTGTCAAACAAGGCACTTTCTGGTCCTTGCTTAGATCCTGATTTAAATAAACTGTTAAAAAAAATATTGATGAGGCAAACAAGGCAATGTGAATTCTTACTGGATACTGGAAGACTCACTGTTAACCTTTTAAAGGTATGACAAAGGTATTGGTGCTACAACATCCTTATCTTTTACAGATACACACTAAAATTTTCAAAAGTGAAATTATACGTCTAGGTTTGCTTTTACAAATGCAAAAGAGGCAGGGTCCGGCCGGTGGCTCATGCCTGTAATCTCAGTGCTTTGAGAAGCCAAGGTGGGTGGACTGCTTGAGCCCAGAGTTTTGAGACCAGCCTGGGCAACATGGCAAGACCCCGTCTCTACAAAATACAGAAAAATTAGTCAGGCAAGGTGGTAATGTGCCTACAGTCCCAGCTATTTGGGAGGCTGAGTGGCATCACCTGAGCCCAGGGAGGTCGAAACTGCTGTATGCCATGATCACTGCCCTCCAGCCTGGGCAACAGTTAAAAAAAAAAAAAAAAAATCAAAGGGAAGAGGGACAGATAAAAACATACAAATTTATAAGGAGGTCATGAAGGGAAGAGGGAGAGATAAAAACACAGACATTTATAAAGAGGTCATGAGTTAACACATGTTGAATTTGAATGATGAGTACAAGGAGCTCATTATATTTTCTACCTTTTCCATAGTGTTGTGTTTTCTTTTTAACGAAATCCAAAATTCAAACTGTATCTGCTGTATGAAGCTAGAAGGCCATGAAGCCATACATACAGAATTCTCAGTAAAAATACATTCCAACTGCAATTCTATACCCAGTCAAAACTTTTAAAAATGAAAGCAGATTAAAGATATTTTCTGACAGTATCTCAAAAAATTAGCCTCCCATGTACCCTTTTCTCAGGAAGTATTGAAAGATGTCCTCCAGTAAAACGAAGGATAAAAACAGAAACGATAATGGCCAGAGAGCCAGGAAACAGGAGATCCAAACATGCTGGAAAATACGCAAAAGGGATCCTATTAGGTCCAGAGAGCAAGAATTTCATAAAGGAGCAGTTTGAGGCTCTATAAGATGGTTCTTAAGAGGGAACAAAAACAACTGCCAGATATTTTTTATTGTACCAAAAACTATATTGAGTGGCTACTAAAAAGAATGAGAAAACTTACAAGTACTAGAAAACAAAGCAAATGGAAATACAATTACTAACTCTTAGAAAAACAAGATTATACAAGGTGGAAAATGTAGTTATAGTACACAATCTGGTTTATGGTGAATAAAACTTAAGTCATAATTAAGCATGGAATATTGATTTTACCAGAAAAGTTTATATAACTGTAATCAGGAGCTGGAAGAAAAAAGTGTGATAGGTGGCTTATGTTAAATAGTCATCGACCTTAAATAAAATCAACAAATAATGTCTTAAATCTTAAGTCAAATACAAAAATAGGGACAGGGTTGCCTACCCAGCCTCCAAATTCCCTTTCTTTCTTTGTAACAGAAGCTAATTTTGTTCAGAACCCACTTGCACACCCACCTCCATTTAGGCATGTGCTCAAGGAAAGCATGCCCAGTGCCAGGAGACCCACGTCCATTTAGACATGTGCTCAAGGACAGCATGCCCAGTGCCAGGAGTGAGCCTAACTGGTCTAAATGTAATCCCATTTCCCTTTCTAGTGAGTATTTCTTGAATCCAGGGCGTGTTCCTAGGCCAAGGTTGCACATTCTTATCCAGCTACAAGAAAAATAATTTTCCCTTCTTCCCATGGACATTGTTGCATCTGAATCCAACTTCTGACACTGCCACAGCCATCTGATTAATCTGAGGATAGAGCCTGCCAGTGACTAAAGGGGGAAATGAGAAAACCTGGGGCCCTGAAGACATCACTGTGCTACCAAATCAATTAGCCCCTGAGCCTGTCCCCTGGAATTCCAATTGTGAGTTGAGTCCGCTTATTTTAAGCCAGTATGGGTCAGGTTCAATAGCTGAATCCAAAAGCATCCTGATACAATAAGCACATTGTTTAGAATACAGAGGTAAATTGAAGCAGTAGCTACAAGAATTGAGGAAAAAGTGATTACCTATAGGGCGGAGCTTGCCAACTGTTGTGTGTGGCACACAGCACCACAGATGTTTTAGATATGCAAAGATCCCCTAAAACCCTCAGAATACCCAAAACAGTGTCTTCAATTTCGTCCATGAAGGCCCCGATGTGAGCAAGTTTGACAAGTATTGCTCTACAGTAGCGGTCTCTGACCTTTTTGGCACCAGGGACCAGTTTCGTGGAAGACAATTTTTCAAAGGACAGGGTGGGGGTTGGGGGTGGAGAGATGGTTTTGGGATGATTCAAGCACACTACATTTATTGTGCACTTTATTTCTATTAGTATTACCTTGTAATATTAATATATAGTGAAATAATTATACAACTCACCATAATATAGAAGCAATACAGAACAAAATCTAAGAGTGGAAACCAAGGCCTGGTTTGAATCCTACCCTATCAACCACTTCCCATTTAAAATGGGAAAATTAGTTCACCTCTAAGCCTGTTTCATCATAGGTTAAATGAAAACAATACCTTACTGGCTAGTGGTATGTGTACGTTTATAAAGTGCTCAGGTCAAGTTTAATAAAGATTGCCCTAACTATGTTAACGGGTGCAAAGGTTTCCTACAATATGCTAATGTGAGCCGTCAATCTCCAAGAAGGTAATTTTCCCCAGGCTTATTTCCTTCATACCATCTCAAGGAGGAGTGGTCTGCAGAGCAAATTTTAGGGAAGAAGAGCAGAAACAGTGGGAAAATCTTTCAGACTAATTTCTCCATTAACTAGAAGAACATGGTATGGTAATACTAAAAGTGCTTTCTTAAAGCAATAAAGCCTAATAGCTCTAAAATTCCCGTGAAACAAGTCATGAAGCGATAAGAAAGAAAAGTTCAGAGAACTTTGATGGACAGACTCTAAGGTGGCTCCCATGACCCACCTCCTAGTGTTCACATCCTGTGCAGACCATTCCCCCCGAGTGTGGGCAGTACCTGTGACTTGTAAGCAAGAGACTACAACAAAGGTAATGGGATGTCATGTCCACGGTTATGACACGTAAGATGTACACCTCTTGCAAGGTGACTCTTTTACTGGCTTTGCAGAAGTAAGTGGGTGTGTCAGAAAGGACCACACGGCAAGAAACTGATGGCAAATGTTTGCTGATTGACAGCAAGAAACTGAGGCCCTCAGTCTGACAGTGTACAAAGAACAGAATCCTGCCAACAACCATATGAGCTTAGAAGAGATCTTTCTGTGGTTAAGTCTCAAATGAGACCACAGCCTCAGCCAACATCTTTACAGCCTTCTAAGACCCTAAAGCAGTGGACTCAGCTAAACTGTGCTCAGACATCTGACCCACAGAAACTAAGATAATAAATGGAAGTGTATGTTTTAAGCTACTAACTCTGTGGTGATATTGTCATTTAGCAAGAGATAAATATACTGCTGCATAATAAAGTTCTTCTACCATACTCCCTGCTCTGCTCAAATACTGATTTTCAACTACTCTAACTTCATGTAGATGTATATATGAAGCCAACTTCTGCTTGTCACAAATATTCTTAAACAAACCTCACGTCCAAGATGTCAACATTAACCACAATCTGATCCTGCATTTTATGACAGCCATTTTAACAACCTTGTCTGCTAATCCTATTACCTGTCATTACTATTTCTATTGACCGAGTTTTCTCTTCTGTGTCTTCAAGTTCACTAACCTTTCCTTCTAAATGTCTAAAATACCATTAATGCAATCCAGTATATTTTTCATATCACATATTATAGTTTTTGCTGCTAAAAGTTTGATCTGGGTCTTTTGTATACCTTCCACATTTCTGCCAAATTTTCAGAACATATGAAATACAATAACTGTTTTAATGTCCTTGTCTGTCAATCCTAACATCTGTGTGAGTTCTAGGTTTCAACTGCTTGATCTCCTAATTATGAGTCATGTGAACCTGCTTCTTTACACATTTAGTAATCTCTGATTGCATGCTGGACATTTTACGTGGTTAATATTGGGATCTGTTATATTCCTTTAAAGAATGTTGGGCACTGTAGTAACAGACAATTACATTAGTTTCAGATTAGTTTGCTTCTTTCAAGGCTTGCTTTTAAGCTTTTTTCAGGCAAAGTGAAGAGTCTTTACTTGAGGACTAGTTTAGCCCCACTACTAAGACATAACTCTTTTGGGGTCTCAATGAATCCTGCATTTCCACTCTGGTTACAAGGTACTCAAATAATTCTCAGCCCTCTGTAAACTCTGAGATTTGTTCTGCTTACAGCTCCCCCAGAAACTGTTCTTTTGTGAAACTTCACCTTATACATGTACAATCAAACATTTAAGGGGACCACTAAGTAGATGCATAAGAACTCTTTCTCAGCATAGCTCCCTCCTCTCTGGAATTCTGCTCCTCAAATGACAACCACCCTTGGTTACCCCTAACTCCAATCTTTGTTTTCTCAACTTAGTGGGGCCACATGGCTTTATCTAGGATCCCCTTCCTGCACTGAGGTGTGAAAAGTGCCTTCAAGCAGAAAACTGGCCATCACAGGGCTCATCTCACTTGGTTCCCATCTGTCAGGGATCACAGTTCTGTGCTACCTATTACCTGATATCTGAAAACAGTTGTTCCCTGTGTTTTATCCAGTTTTCTAGATGTTTACAGTAGGAAGGCAAATTCAGAATAGTCAAAAGCAGAAGCCATGATTCTTGACACTGAAGTTTAAATGTTTTACACTAAGATACAACTCCTACACACACACACACACACACACACACACACACACACCATTACCTATCACATCACCCCATCTTTATTTTTTTATGGCATTTATCACTTTTTGTAATTATGTTATTTGCTTTCTTGTTTACATCTTACAATGGAACATAAGCTCTGTGAGTGCAGGGACCTTGTCAATCTTGTCACTCCTGTATCCTTAACACCTAAAACATATCCCAGCCAAGAAGAGGCACTCAAATTCAGCAAACTAATTAAATCAATACACAGGTTTCTAAGTATTTCACTTAATATATACTGTGAACTCTTCTCAGTAAATTCTAATCTACATGCAGGTAAACCTGACCCAGGAGAGTTCCTTGGAATTATCTATTGTCTTAATTAGCATCTTCCAAGTAAAGGTTCTTAGTTGCAAACAAAGAAACTGGCACTGGCTTTGTTTAAGCTGAAAGGAAGTTATTAAAGTGTATTAGGCAACTCACAGAAAACCCCATGGGGACCAGGCTGGAAAGCTACATAGTCAAGGACAACCAAAATTCAAACCACAGATATGGTCCAGTGAAGACCAAATGAGACTCAGGCACTGCAACTTATACTGATACCAACACCAGGCACTAAGTGTTGCAACTGGAATCTCAGTCACTGCTGCCTATGGAAAAGATAAGCTGCTATCCCATCCCCATCCCTCCTTGACTAGAGAATACAGATTCTACATACCGCCTGCCTCTGCAAATCACTGGCCTCTGAGGTAGTCAAGCACACCAGCCATGGAGGCCACAGGATTGCATCCTAACTGCAAAAGGTGGTGGGGAAAGTAAACAATTAGCTTTCTTAATGGTGGAGATCGCTCTCCCTCCCACAAAGACTCCTAAGATAAAGACTTCCCCAAACATAGAAAGGTGTTAGATTATCTTGTTTATAATCCAAAAAAACTAATGAACCAACAGCACAAGGTATCAATCCCAGCATGCCAGAACTTTTATCTATTTCTTCAGTTAATGGCTTACAGAAACTCTTTTTCTCTCAATGTTCAACTTTACGGCACTTAACTGTTTAGGCTTTTTATTATCTGGAGGTGGCATATGCAATCTACTATGATTTACTTCCTTGAAACTTATAAAACAGGGATAATACCAATCACTTTCTAGGTATATTAAAATAACTAATAATAAATAGTTATTCATTCAGTAGGCCAGTGGCTGGTCTGCTGCAGGTAACTGATTAATAGTAGCTATTGTTACTATTCCTAAATAGTAGCTTGCTTTTTAAGAGGAGAAACTCAGATTTACAAGAATACCTTTTTTAAAAAATAATCTGCCAAAAGGTTGAAGATTCAAGTTTTTATTTTACCTTGGTAAAGTAAGTGTGATCCCACACTCCCTATGTTACCAGAAATAAAGCAACAAGTAGTTTAAAGTTGTTTAAAATGGTGCTACCAAAACTAAACAAGTAAATCAATAGAACTGCTCACCCAATCCACAAGCCAGGTTTTCCTTTACACTCACTCCAGGGAGTTCTGACTAACTGAAAGCTTCAACTGCTAGGCACAGTGGCTTACACTTCATGAGGCTGAGGCATGAGGATCACTTGAGCCCAGGAGTTTGGACCAGCCCGGGCAACAAAGTGAGATCCCCATCACTATAAAAAAAATTTAATTAAAAAAAAAAAAAAGAAAGAAAGAAAGCTTCATGAGGGCAGGAACCATGAATATCCATCTGATTCACTATTATGTCCCAAGAGCCTTGCATGGAGCCAGGAGCAAAGAGACCTGCAGGAATTATGTGATTTGCTTTTCCAAATATTTACTACAGAAATTAGTCACCGAAAAAGGTTACAAAACTATATTCAAACATAACCCTTTATAAGCTTTAAGAAAGCTCATTCACCTGACAAGATCAACAGCTTCAATTTTCTAACTACACGACTCATTCTTTTGAAAACCTGTCCATACTACAAACTTTTCCTCATTCTTGTTCTGTTGTCCAAACTTGAAGTTGAAGCCAAGAAGAATCCAAATGAACTTTAACTATTCTGTCAGTCTTTAAACAAATAATCAAAGCTACAGAGATTTTTGTTGTTTTTGTTTTTGAGTCAGGGTCTCACTCAAAGTGTACTCACTCAGGCTGCAGTACACTGGCACAAACACAGCTCACTGCAGCCTCAACCTCCCAGAATCAAGAGATCCTCCTGCCTCAGGCTCCTGGACTGCGCACCACCACACCTGGCTATAGCACTTATATTCGATATGCACCTGAAAGCTACTACAAATGCCAGAGCTACATTCCAGATATAACTGCTGAATGAACTTCACTGTGTCAGCTAGAACAGTGAAGAATATCCTGATCCAGGCTGATCCCGCTCCACAACTTACACCTGCTCCAAACAACCACTAAGGACTGTCCCCATTTCAGTAAACTACTACAATTATACACTCCTTTAATATAGAAGACAGAATCTTTCCACTCCACATTTCCAGTATCTAATTCTCAATACATAGTAGGCATTTCATATGCATTTGTTGAGTTATTCCATGAATAATTTTCTTTCTCTTGACTACACAGAGCTTTCTAATCATATCTTTAAAAAACTTCATCTTTTCCTTTTTCCTCAAAGCTCTCATATTTCCTGCTCATCTCTTAGTCCAACAAACATCTTCCTACTGTAGGTTTTTGGTCCTTGAGACCAACTAGTAAAGACCAAAGCATGTAGTTCACTGATTCAGTCAACAAATGTTTATTTAGTGTTTACTATGTGCCAAGCACCCTGCCAACCACTGAAATTACAAAAGAGAGCAAAACACTACTGGTCCTGATCTCTGGAGGGCATTAATCAAATAAGCACTAAAAAATTATCAACTGTAATAAGCGTTATGAAGGAAGAGTACAAGGAGAAATGAGATTTTTAAAACGAAGAGCTGACAGAAGGGATAGAAGAGCTGATAGATGTGGTGATTCCAAGCCAAGGAAGCAGCATATGCAAAGACCAGGAGCCAGTACAGTCACATGATCCAGAGACCGGTGAGAAGAGGCAGTAAGTAAGCTGGAGCCAGATCATTCAGGTGACAGGGCTTACAGGTCCTGTGACTACTGTGGTCTTTACCCCAAAAGTCATAATAAATCATTAAAGAATTTTGTAGGTTTTTTTTTTTTAGGAGAGAGAATTCTTGTTCATCTATTTGCTTAAATCCCTCTTCCATTTCTGCTCACTCAAGTGAACTTTCCTAATTCTTTGACCTTCCCTATAGGCCCACATCCTTTACTTTGCATGTCTGTATCTTTGTCTTATTCAGCAAACAGCCTTCCTACAAACTGTCTCCCATGAATCCTTCAAACGCCTGGCTTCTCCCTTTGCATAGCTGTCTCTAATATTGCTGAGTAACTGTGGGCCTTCAGGCCAATTCCTAGGTAAATTTACCTAACTTTACTGATGTTTTAAATTGTACTACAGAACCACAACAACGAAATACAAAAAAAAAAAAAATTAAACTGTAAAATACTCAATGAGATTCTATTAGTTTTCTTACCATTGTTGTTTCGACAAACTTTTACAAAACAATCTTTTATATCACAGAAGCAATGTCTCTCAATAACGAACATTTGATGTAAAGATAAAGTAAAAAACACCACTGTGCTAAACAGTTGTTCTTTTCAAGGGAAAATAATCAAATGAGAATAAATTTTTCAACAGACAGTATCTGTCTTAAGGGATAGAGTCCTATTTTTATTCAAACAAACTTTTAAGTCAAAATTAACTGTTAAAAGGACTCCAAAATGAAACAAAAATTTTTTGACCTTCAAAAAGCAACATCAAAAATTATTCCATTTTATAGACTCTATGTTCGCTTTAAGGAAAACTTAATTTATATCTATTCTAGACTAAGTCCTTAGGCCTAGTCAAGAACTATGAAAGATTTCCCCAGCCAGAACGTAACATCCATGATAGCAAGGACAGGAGTGGCCTTTGTTTCAGCACTGATTGCCAGGCCCCAGGTTCTTCTATATTTGGCACCAGCAGGTGCTCAATAAATAGTTCTATCACTCTACAAGATAAATGCTTTTTAAATAACCAATCTTCCAATTAGGATACATGCAAAAATAAAGAGAATATGAGATTTTTTTCAGGCAAATACTAAGATGCTCAGAAAAAAATGAAATTGCTCACATGCTCAGCTACTCTCTATTTTCCAAACCATGAATTATGATACAACCTTTTCCTTTACAGATTCAGAGCTTCAAACATTGCCTTCTCCCACTGCCCTATTTTTTAGCTCATATTTAATGGTGCTGCAATTAGTTCCACCTGTTCCTAATGTAAGGTCTGAACTACCATAATAATTCTATCTTCAGTTCCTCAACAGTTCCTTCAGGTCCTCAGTAGGACATATTTTCCATGTCCCACTAAAACCTAATCACTGCATTCCTAGAACCTTTTACTATACTGCCAACAAAGCTTAATACTCTTTTTCCTATCTCCAAAAACTTGGCCATGTTGCTGTTTGAATCCAGAAATACTCACTTTGGTCTGTTGGAAATTAAAGTATAATTAAGAATATTTTTAAGGTTTTCCCATCTGTCTTCCACTTTTCACCTCTTCGTATTCCCTCATGCCTATACATTACATTTAGAATGGTCCTGCCTTCCAAACCCTCCTTCTTACAGTGTCACCTCCCTCTAACCCACATATCTGTCCTAATCCCTGCTGAAAAACCCTCAATCGCCCCAAATTCATATTCTTTATAATATTTAAGACTCAACACCACTCTCATGTCCAAAAGTGTCCCCTTCACTCCCTGAGCATACCAAACTCACTCTCCCTCCCTCTCTCCCTCATCTGATGCTCCAGGCATATGACTCTGTCATTCTTCAAAGTCACCTTCATTTCCCACCACCACCCATTGCCCATATGACTTCCTCCAGCAGACTGTCAAGTCCCCAGGTTCCACCATAAAAAGCCTATCCACTCTTCAAGATCGAGACCCAGTCCCATCTCCTCCACAATGCACTCTCGAATCCCCATAATTGTCTTACTTCCTGTGCTCTTCTAGGTCTCCACGTGTCAACCCCTCTAACTGTTAACGGCCATGGTCTTCTCTGTGTTCATGTTTTCCTGTATTCACACACCTATCTCAACATTAAAAGCAGATGTAACCAAACCTTATTCACTTTTGTAATCAAAAGCTTCTACCACGACTCATATCTCATACAGAGGACATGCAAATGTTTACTCAATTGAAGAACAAGAGCCCCCTTTTCTGTAGGCATTTACAATTTATCAAAACATCAGTTATTCAATCAACAGAGTAAAGAAATAAAGGGAACCCAAAAAATACTTTTTGTTTTGTTTTGTTTTTTGAGACAGAGTTTTGCTCTTGTTGCCCAGGCTGGAGTGCAATGGTGCGATCTCCGGCTCACCACCACCTCCGCCTCCCAGGTTCAAGCAATTCTGCCTCAGCCTCCCGAGTAGCTGGGATTACAGGCATGTGCCACCACACCCGGCTGATTTTGTATTTTTAGTAGAGACGGGGTTTCTCCATGTCGGTCAGGGTGGTCTCAAACTCCCAACCTCAGGTGATCAGCCCCCCTCAGCCTCCAAAAGTGCTGGGATTACAGGCATGAGCCACCACGCCTGGCCCCAGAAAATACTTTAACTATAACATATATCTGATGAAGAATTAATTATTTTGTTATTTAAAATTAAAATCTTATGGTACAACTTAAGGTGTTCAAACTCAGTCATAATTAAAGAAATGCAAATCCAAACAACTAGACATCATCATTCACCTATTACATTCACAAAAATCTAAGATAACAACAGTGTTGGTGAGATCTGAGAAACTATACACTCTCAGACGCTGCTGGTGAAAGCATAAACTACTGCTACTTTCTGGAAGACACTATGGCAATACATATTCAAATATCCACATACCTGGCAAACCAGCCACTTTCCTTATAAATAGACATCCTATGGCCAATACTCGCAGAACACAACTATACATGCAAGAAGTACACACCAGCGTTGTTTAAAAGAGCAAAAATATGAACTTAAATGTCCTTTAATGCAGTCTGACTAAATAGAGGTACATCCATAAAACAGAATACTTTCCGACCATTAAAAACAATAGGGGCTGGGCACAGTGTCTCACACCTGCACTGTGAGAGGACAAGACAGGAAGATCACTGAGGCCAGGAGTTCAAGAACAGCCTAGGCAACATAGCAAGACTATGTCTCAACAAAAAATTTAAAAATTAGCTGGGCGTGGTGGTGCACACCTATAATCTCAGCTACTCAGGAGGCTAAGGTGAGAGGATCGCTTGAACCCAGGAGGTCAAGGCTGCAGTGAACTATGATCGTGCCACTGCACTTCAGCCTCAGTGACAGTGAGACTCTGTCCCAAATTTTAAGAAATGGGAGCTCTGTAAGCTGACATAGAAATATTTCTAACATAGGTCAAGTAAAAAAAATGCTGGCGGGGCACGGTGCCTCACGCCTGTAATCCCAGCACTTAGGGAGGCCGAGGCGGGCGGAGCACGAGGTCAGGAGATCGAGACCACCCTGACTAACATGGTGAAACCCCATCTCTACTAAAAATACGAAAAATTAGCCGGGCGTGGTGGCGGGTGCCTGTAGTCCCAGCTACTCGGGAGGCTGAGACAGGAGAATGGCGTGAACCCAGGAGGCGGGGCTTGCAGCGAGCAGAGATTGCGCCACTGCACTCCAGCCTGGAGGAAAGAGCAAGACTCCATCTCAAAAACTAAATAAATAAATAAATAAAAAGCTTAAGTTGCAAAACTGTGTGTTTAGTATGTATGATCCCATTTGGTTTGGATTTTAAATACATAAACACTGTGTACGTACACCCATACACATACATCTAATGTCTATGCACTTAAAAAAATGGGATCATACATAGTTTTCTAACACAATACATACTAAAAGTATAATATATATAATTGTGTGTGTATATATACACATGCATACATTTCTGGTAGGAAAAACTGAACAGTTATTATTACGGAACGTGAAAGGGGGAAATGATCTGCTATCATTCCACAGAGCTTGTTTTTTTAAACTATACTACTTGTGGATCTCTTTAAAAACTAGAATATCCTAGATGATCAGAACCGTATCTTATATGTTTGATAACACTGCTCAAATACGGGCCCTAACAAATAAGACAGTAAGAAAACAGGGACACTCCCTCTAATCCAGTAATCAAGCACAGGGTCCTGGGCAGAATTACCCACAATGCCATTACCAACGCTCTCAGTGATAGGAAGCCATCGAAGCAAGCTAACGCTACCAACCTCTGGCCACCAGAGAATACTCACATGAACCTTCCCATGACCATACCACAAGATGACATTTCTTAAACATACCCTTAAAAAAAAAAAAAAAAAAAAGAAATTGAGACAGAGTCTCGCTCTGTCGCAGTGGCACGATCTCAGCTCACCGCAACCTCCGCCTCCAGGGTTCCAACAATTCTCCCGCCTCCAACTCCCAAGTACCTGGGACTACAGGCACCCACTACTGCACCCGGCTAATTTCTGTATCTGTAGTAGAGATGGGGTTTGACCATTTTAGCCAGGCTGGTCTCAAACTCCTGACCTCATGATCCACCCGCCTCGGCCTCCCGAAGTGCTGGGATTACAGGCGTGAGCCACTGCGCCTGGCCTAAACATACCCTTCATTTTTCTCAGTAAAGGGCACATGTACTGTGTTCTTCCCTCCTTTCCAAAACATTCTTAGTGCAGCATCATTCTGATTTCTGGACTGACACCTGCACTAAGCGACTGTTCTCCCCTTTGACCACTCCCAATGGAACTCCTCCCAGCACTCAGACTCTTTCTCTTCTTTCTGCCGCGCAGTTCCGTCGTTCTGTTCTTCATCTCCTCGTCTGCTTGTGGGGCCTGCGGTTTCAGGTTTATATGGGTAAAGGAATGGGGGGCTTGGCGGGCCAAAAGGCAACTTTTGGGTGCAAAAACAGGCATGCCTGTTCCAATTTAGGGCTATCGGTTTTCAGACTAATAATAATAATTGATAAAAATAAAGTGTTAACCTTATAACAGGTAAAGAATATTCCTCCAGGGCTGGACGTGGTGGCTCACGCCTATAATCTCAACACTTCGGGAGGCCAAGGTCAGGAGTTGGAGACCAGCCTGGCCAACACAGTGAAACCCCGTCTCTACTAAAAATAATAAAAAATTAGTCGGGTATGTGACAGGCGCCTGTAATTCCAGCTACTCGGGAGGCTGAGGCAGGAGAATTGCTGGAACCCGGAAGGCGGAGATTGCAGTGAGCCGAAATTGTGCCACTGCACTCCAGCCTGGGTGACAAGAGTGAAACTCCATCTCAAAAAAAAAAAAAAAAAAAAGGAATATTCCTCTAGGAATATTCTAATTTTAAAATTTTAAACTAGGGAATCCAGATTTTACTTTAATCTAATGAAATGAATTCCAACAGTGAAAATTACAAGCAACCTAAAAGGAAAGTAGTAATTTGAGGACAAGAACTACCTTTGTTCCTTCTAATCATGTCAAGTAAGTAGCTGCCTATTCATCTATTCTAATGCTGTATATACACTGCCCACAATAGTGCTGATACTAACAAAACCTTATTTAATAAACCTTCAGTTTCTCACCTTTAAATATTCACTTCACCTTTAAACATTCACTTGAGTATTTAAATATTCACATTATTTTTCTATAGGGCAAAAAGGACAATTGGGCCAACCATTCACTAGACATGAGCTCCCACATTAAAAACCACATACTTACTTTAAGATGATAAGTATTTCTATAAAATCCCACTGCACTCTGTACACCTCGCCCTTTATTCCCTCTTCTGTAGAAAGAACAAAGAACCAAGAGTCAGGAAAAACAACGCTAGTCCCAGGCCTGCTTATTCTGAGGCACTGATCAGTCACTCAGCTTCTCTGCACCCACCTCCTTCTCTAATATGTGAGAAATGAACTGTATCGGTGTTTCTCAAAATGTTCCTACTGCATCAGGATTACCTGGAGTCCTCAAGAAAGCAGATTCCAGCTAGGCCCGGTGGCTCACGCCTGTAATCCCAGCATTTTGGGAGGCCAAGGCGGGCAGATCACAAGGTCAGGAGATCGAGACCATCCTGGCTAACACAGTGAAACCCCGTCTCTACTAAAAATACAAAAAAATTAGCCAGGCGTGGTGACAGGCACCTGCGGTCTCAGCTACTTGGGAGGCTGAGGCAGGAGAACGGCATGAACCCAGGAGGCGGAGCTTGCAGTAAACCGAGATTGCACCACTGTACTCCAGCCTGGGCAACAGAGTGAGACTCCGTCTCAAAAAAAAAAAAAAAAAAACAGATTCCAGAGCATCACTCTAAACCTACAGAAAGAGAGGCATCTGAGCTTGGAAATCTCTTAACTTTGACAAGTTCTCCAGAAGACTGTTTGGGAACCATTAGTTTTCCCAAGTCTGTACTAGAGCTAATAATATTTTATAGTTTAAAGGAATCTTAGATATTTATATTTCTCTTTTTTCAAACCCACAGGAATTAAAGAGGAAGATACTAGATAGTAAATGTATGTTTAAATATTTCTGCTATCATCCTTCTTGCAATGTTCGGTGACTCAAATCTTTATGACATCCTGACAACATGCGAGCGTTATTGTAGCATTGTTTGCTGAGGGTATGAGCAGGAAGACATATAGTTGGTCCAGTGGGCTATTAACACTAAATGCAAAAGCTCAGATTTCAAAGATTGTTTACATGATACAAGCACAGCAATCAAGAACCATGTTTCTATCAGAAAATAAAGCGTCAGTAAACTAACTGTTATTAGACCCAAAATCCCTTCACTACTAAAAGCATAGCTACATTTTTCTAATCTGACCACTTATGTATATTTTGCATAATGGTCTATTTGAATTCACATACCATAGTTTAAAAGATTAATGATTAAATACAGAAAATAAACTTAACTACTTCAATCCACTGCATTTTCAAAGTCTATTTCTGGAAGCTTCTCCCAAAACATTTCAAAGTGTGACAGGCAATGTTCAATCATCCCCCATTCTCCCCTTCTTCAGTAGACACAACTTTTCAGCCAAATAGCCACCTATCGAAGATCACATATCCCAGACTCCTTTGTATCTAAACATGGCCACATGACTAAGTTATGACCAACACGGTATGAACAAAAATCATGTATGCAACTTCCAGATTTGTCTTTAAAGGGATGGAATGTGCCTTCCCAAACTCCTATTCCTGGACTGTGGATGCAGTGGGAAGCTGCCTTGTACTATGAAGAAAATGGTAAACACAGGAAAGCAACAAGACAGAACGAACCAAGCTCCCTCATATCATGGTGCCACCATATCAGCCTTAGATAAGTTATCCTGTTGTTTTATGAAGGAAAAATAAACTTCTCGTTTAAGCCACTGTATTTAGTCAGAAACAGGCCCATCTACATTCTAACTAGTACATAAAAGAAAGCTTAAATTTATCGTAACTCTTAAATATTAGCTACCAACCAACTCAGCAAAGCTAAAATTCTATACTCTTACTTTAAGTCACAACAGAGCTTCCCAATGAATAACCCCATTACTGAGATTATTGCTACTGTGCCATTCTATATTTATATGGCATTTTACACTTCAGCACTTCATTACAGTGCCTCATTTCACATTCTCAAAATCCTGGGCAGGGCAGCCAGTGCTATCTATATCTGGCATACAGGATACTGAAGCGAGGAGAAGCTGTTTTGCCCAAGATGACACGGCTAAGGAGTGGTAGTCAGGAAGGATTCAACATACAGGTTCCGCATTCTGTCATTCCATGAATCTAAACTCCCTATGTGCCAGGCACTGGAGTTATAGCCATGATCAAGAAAGACTTATTCCTGTCCAAATGGACTTTAAAATCTAATAGAGAAATTAAATTTACAATTATATTAAACAAAATTTAATGAACAATTATAAATAAGAACATATATGAATAATTATATTTGCAGTAAAGGTTGCGAAAGAAAAACAAATGGTCCTGCTTGGCCAAAAAAAGAATGCATGGCCAAGGAAGCTTACCTGGTTTGGGGAAGGCCTCTCTGAAGAAAATATTTATGCTAGGATCACAGAATGAGTATGAATGAAGATGAGGAGAGAAAAAAGGAGAAAGAAATCCATGAAGAAATGTACATGCATTATCTCAATTTTCACAAGATTCCTATGCTAATTACTATCAACTTCATTTTACAGATGAGGGAACTGATGTCTGGTGAAATCACTGTGCCTAAAGTTACACAGCCAACAGAACCTGTTAAGACTCAGATCAGCCAGACTCTGGAGCCTCTGTTCATGGTTTCATGGGGAGGGGATCTTTCCACAGTATCATGCTGCCTCAACTGCTGTCTGTAACTGGATAGCGAGCAGACAGACAGATGTCACAGTTTAAGCTTTCTTTTTGAGACAGTCCCCGCTCTGTCACCCAGGCTGGAGTGCAGTGACACAATCTCAGCTCACCGCAACCCCCACCTCCTAGGCTCAAGTGATCCTCCCACCTCAGCCTCCTGAGTAGCCTGGACTACAGGCGGTACTAACACACCTGGTTTTCGTTTTTTTTTTTGAGACAGGGTTTCACCATGTTGCCCAGGCTGGTTTTGAACTCCTGGCCTCAAGTGATCCGCCCACCCCCAGCCTCCCAAAGTGCTGAGATTACAGGCGTGAGCCACCACACCCGGCCTCAAGCATCTTTTTACCCAAATACATGGGTGCCAAGATGCAAGCCATAACCATACATGTCCATAACATTTTATGGACATGCAAAAGCTTTTGTGAAAAACCCAGAAGAGAAGATGCATAGCTCTGGTTGAAGAACCAACTGCCAAGATGCCAAAATGGCTCTATATTATCAAATAATATAGATAATGATAATACAGAAAAGCTTTTTGTGAAGGCTTTTTTAAAAATTAAAAAATCAAATCCTGCCATTGGAAATGTTACACACTCAGAAAAATTAGGGAGTTATTTAATGAACAGGGATGTTATTTAAAATAGAGTTGATGCTGAAAGCCAGTTTCATTCCATGTTAAGCCAGTTCACTGGGCCCCCCCAAAAAATCAATTAAAACAAACTTTTCTAACATGGGTAGATAAAACAAGAATATTCACTGACAAGAACAAAGACACATTTTAAGCTATCACTCACTATACATCAGATGTGAGCATTTGCCCCAAACCAAAAAAAAATTATATAACTTGTCAAAACTTAATTTAAACAGTAATACAAACTTTTAAATATCGCTTTCTAGAAGAGAAGATACATAGCTCTGGTATAAGAACCAATTGCCAAGACACCAAAATGGTTCTACATTAGCAAAACATATATGCCCAAGAGAAACCACACCATTTCAGGTGTTCAATGTAGGGTATTATCTCCAATAAACAATTCTCACTCGTTTTAGTAGTCTGGAAGTAGGATTTCAAAGCAAAAGCTAAACTTTTTAAATACCTAGCTGGCTTACACAGTGCAATATTTCCAAATCATTTTGTTTCCATATACAAAAAAAAATAATCAAACTAAGGCTGCTTGTAGCCAGTACATTAACAAATAAGATCTTTCTTCAATTACCCAATATGAACCTTCAATGATTATTTTAGTCACATGAAGTCTACATTTCACTTTCAAACACTCCATGGTAAACTTTACAACTCTAGCTTAACACTGTAGCACTGACATAAGGCAAGATTTCAAAAAGCTTTCTTCATTTGGGAGAAACTAAGGAGAAATTTAAGGTAATTAAATATAATTTGCTGATTTTTCCAAGTAATTAAACACAAATTTTAACTCTCCAAACTTTTTAATCCAAAGTTGAGCAAGCTTTGGGTTATAAATGACCACCTCTCTAGCCATCAGAAAATTGCCCAACAGTCAAGATAACATCTGGTAAGAAGTCTTTTAAAAGGCAAAACCACCATATATACATAAGGTGCTATTATACTGGTCACACAAGTCACTTTCACAGGGCAAACTGTTAGTATCAAGTTTCAGGAAACATTACTAATAGTTTCACGTAATATCTTTCCTTCTAAATCGAAAATAGACGAACATATACGGAGGTAAAATCACCGAAACACTCAACAGAAAGTAAAGATTCTTGGTTCACTTTAAATAACTGCTTATGATTACTACAAAATAAGACTAATACAACTTTTGGGATGAGGAACTAAGTTCTTGATAAAGACTTTCTGGAAGTTTTTGAGTTTTGCTGGGTTTAGATAAGTTTTTTCTTGGGGAGGGGTGAAACTGTTTCCTGTGTGTGTACAGGAAATGTGAAAGCCCTCTAAAATATGAGGAAAGCTAATGCCAAAGCAAAGATGAATTGGCACACACGTAATCACAAACACCAAGAAAGTCACAAGTGAAGCCCGCTCTTCCACTAATCTTGTGTTTGGTGGCATACACAAGGCAATTCCCTTCTCGCCTGTCATACAGTTAATTCTATCCACATTTTCTTCTCATAACTAGATACTTGTCAACCATAAACAGACACACGAAAACACCTCAGGGCAGTCTAAATTTCTAAGCTATTTCTTAAAAAAAATGGTTTTCAAGTGAAAACCAAGATTCAATCCAAATTAACTCTTCATGTAGTTACAAAACAAAATGCATGCCAAAGGTCACTGTATACCATGTTTATAACAAGGTATCTTGAATTTTCCTTTTGCCTAGTCATAGCACTCTAAAAACCTAATGTAAATTACTTACATTGTTGCAGTTACCTAGGCCTCTCCATGCCCATATCTTTAAGTCATAAACAGTAACTCTCCATAACAGTAACTCTCCATAACAGTAACTCTCCATAAATAACACCAAGGAGCAAACATCAGACAATATTTTGGAGGGGAAAAAAAAATTAACAAATGGTCGTTTTTACTGTCCACATTCCCTAACAAGACATTGCACTAATATGGAATGTTTTAAATTATCTTAAATGTTACTGCCTCTAAAAAACTGGACTTATTTTTAAATATCTTGCACACAATAATGCGTTTGTTAAGTTTCTAATAGGTTCCACCAAAATATTGTTAGAAGGTTTGAGATGATCTTATACTTAGATCTCAAAACAAGGATCTCACTAGGTCATTTAGTCCATTTCCCACCCCTACCAATAATTACCATTCATTCAGGTCTATTCCTTCAAATATTTTTTCAACACTCACCAGGTAAAAAGGAGTGTGCCTTCATGGCGCAAACACAAGGGGTGACCCTTCCTCCTGTAATAATCTCTGAGCTTATGCTTCTCTTGAGGTAAAAATGAACTTTTTACAACTAGTCTTACAATAGAACTAGGTGTGGACATTGACAGAAATCCTTAACTTTCTGGCATGGTTTGAAGTATAAATAAATTTGGACAGCTACCATAAACACCACTGCTATACCAGGGAAAATCCTCCAAAGTACTGGGATACCTGAAGTATACGTCAAAAATCTTGACTATAATCAAGTAAGCTTTTTTCATAACCAGTTTCTTTGAAATGATCTTCTGCAGTTTAAAAACTTAGCACATGAAACTTTAGTTCTGGTCTCACATTTTTAAAAGTCTACTTGAAAACAACATTCTCCTAAAGTAACTAATCAAGATATGAGAAATTTAAGAAAACAAAAGCTAAAGGTAATTCCCCTGAATTATTAAAACACCTCCAAATCAAAATGCTAAATATATTCATTAATACTTTGGACACATAAACTATAAAAGGGTCACAGAGGAACCCTTAAGCATTCAAAGAATAACTAAAAATAACTTTACACAAAACTTTCTTATGACTCATCAATACTCAGAAAATGACTATAATCAAAATTGTTTGAAGTACAAAACACACCAAGGAATATTTTTAATTCCTTTCATTCAAAAATTGACTACATAGTTTTCCTGGGGGGAAAAAAGGCCTGCTAAGTTTATTAAGAGGACTCATCACCATTACCTTACCGTCCGGCCTCCGCAAGCCACAAAGGTAATTCCATGCTAAAAACCTTACGGGGACACAATCTCTAGGTTAGAACCCTGAGTCATTAAACACGAATCACTCCAAAATTTGCCAGTATTTCTAATAATGAGTTACACCCTAATGATTCACAAGTCCAGACTGGCTACAGCCTCCTAGCTCCTGGAGTCCCAGCTGTATGACCTTAGACAAGTCAGTGCCCCTCTCCAGACTCACAATCCTCATCTGTAAAATGGGAACAGTTCCTACTGGCTGGGCAAGCTGGTCGATCCACTGAAAAACCTGAGAACAGAGCCTGACACTTGTGAAAACAATGTTCTAAGGCGTATTTTCTGACAATTTAGGCGGAATTCAAGAACTAAATGGTGCTGGCATTCCTGCGCTATGCCTAGATTATGGGATTCGTGTCACCTAGGGTTGGGCGAAAGGCACAGACAAGGAACCAGAGTCACTGACTCACTAATTTTACCATTTTTAACTATTTCAGATTAGGGAGGAGCCTTTCGCCAAGTGCTGAGCTACTCAGCAGCTTTGGTGGCTCCGAAGCGAGAGTGGGTTTGTGCCTATAAATAGACTCGTTAAGTTTTGTGGCGATACACAGGTATCCATTCTGAAAATTCACCTCTCCTCAGCCACCAACTCCCCTGGCTGCCGGGCAGGTCATCCCTCCACCCCGAGCCGCCGGGGACACTCGCGCTCCCCGCCCAACTTCGGAGGCCAGTGAGTGACCCTCGCTCCGGCGCCGACCCCCAGGGCCTCGGAGGCAGCGGCTCCCGACCTTCGCCAGCGCCGGGCCCGGCCCCGCCGTCCTCGCCCACCCGGCAGCCGGCCCCATTTTCTTAACCCGTGCATCGTCCTTGCGAAGCACCCCGGCGGTTCCCACACTGGTGGGGACCGAGAGGAGGGACGAGGGAGGAGCTGGGGGAAGAGGATGAGGAGGAAGAGGAGGAGGAGGAGGAGAAAGACAACCTCCACCCCTTCGCTCGGGCGGCCAGTGAAGGTCTGGCGCTGCCTACGGCCCCCCAGGCCCCGGCTCCCGGGAGGCCGCAGCCCCCGCTCCCACCCTCCGCAACTTTCCCTCCGCTCGCGCCCGCCGCTCCTCCGGGACCGGGCCTGAGGCTCCCTCCCCCGGCGGCCGGCCCCAGGCCCGCGGCGCCTCCTCCTAAAATGGCAGGTCCCTCCCTCCGCCCGGCCGGCCCCAGGTAGGGCCCGGCTGCGGGCCGCCGGGGGAGCCGAGCGCCAGGCCGGGCGGGGCCGCGGCCGGGCCGGACACTCACCGGGACGATGGCGGGGCGCTCGCGCCGCTTCCTCCGGTGAGTCTCAGCCTCGGGGTCCCGCGCCGCGCTCCCGCTCCCGCCGCGGCCTCCGCAGCCAGCGCCGCCCCGGCAGCCTCTCTCCGCCCCCGGCGCTCCGGCTCCTGGCCGCGCTGCAGCCTGCTCAGTCTCTCCTCGGCTCGCAGTTCCAGCGGCGCCCGGGGCCGGGGAGGCGACAGCCCCCTCCCCGGCAAATACCGCAGTCCCCGGGCCCCGATTCCCGGCGGCGGGGCCGCGCGGCCCGGCCCGGCGCAGAGGACGGCGTCGGCGAGGCCGGGCGCCGAGCGGCGGCTGCTGCCGGCGGCTTCTTCCCGAGGAGGATTTTGTAAATCTCACAAAATGGCGCGCGCTCCGAACCTGCGCAGCGAGAAGCGCCGGGGCCCGGGCGGCGGCGGCGGCTCCTCCGCCAGGAGAGCCCGAACCGCCCGCCCCCGAGTCCCCGCACAGACAGACAGACACTCGCACACACCCGCACACTCGCGCGCACACTCGCCCTCGCACACGCTCCCTCGCACACACACACTCGCACTCACACCGGTCCCGCCCGCTCGCCGGCGGCGGCAGCGGCACCAACAGCAGCAGCAGGAACAGCAGCAGCAGAAGCGGCGGCGGCGGCGCCCGCACCCCCCGCTCGGGGTGTCCGCTCCCTGAGGCCGACCTGGGCCGCGATCAGCGGCAGCGACAGCAGCAGTCTCCCCGGATACCCCCGCCGCGGTTGCCGCCGCCACCCCCGCCTCACTCCAATGGGGCTTTTTATTATTATTCGGGCGGGAAGCGAAAGGGTTTAAAAAAAAACCAACCAACAAAATGGCGACGGACCGACCCGGTCGCTATAGCAACTGTCAATCAAAACGCAAAACCCCGGCTGACGTGCTGACGTCCTCCTCCCGCCCCCCGGCCCCGAGCCGGCGGGCGGGGCCTGTTGCTCAGGTAACGGCAGATTCCGTTCCCTCCTTTCCGTCTCCCCCTCTGTCCCCAGCCAACCACCCAACCCCCTCGGGTCACGTGAAGGATAAATTCGGAGCTCGGGTCCGCTACGAGTGTCAGAGGAGGGCGCGTGATTCGCCCGGGGGAGGGGACAGGAGGGGGAAGGCTAGGCCGAGGGAGGGTAGGGGCTGGGGAAGGGGGGGGCGAGGCGGCGGCCAGGCCTGTGCGCGAGCGCCCGCCGCCTCCCGGCCGCCTCGCCCCGCCCCGCGCCCGCGCCGACTGCGGCCCGGGGAGCGCGCGCGCGGCCTCCAGTGCCGCCGCCCCCGCAGCCCTAGCGCCCCGCGCTTCCGCGTCGGCGCCCGCAGCCCCGCCCGCGCCGGGGGGAGGGGCGGGCTGCCCCGGGCGGGGGAGGGGGAGGGGCGCCGCGGACTTCGGGCGGGGACCCGGGAAGCCCACCCCGCGCGCCCGGGCCTGGAGGGCTCTCACCGCGGTCTGGGCGCCGCGCTCGCCTCTCTCCCCGGGAAGCGCGCCGGCCGCGACCGTCCGCGCATGGAGCCGGTTCCTCGAAGGGCTGGCGGGCCTCCTAGCCGGAAAATGCCGGCGGAGGCCGTGGTGGGGGCGGGGAGGAGCCACCGCCGCGCCCCAGACATCGCAGGAATTCCGGACGCTGCGCCGGGGCCCGGCCGCCCTGAGGCTGGCACCCGGCTCGGTCGGGCCGCTCAGGTTTTGTGGCGCCCGAGACCAGCGTTGAGAAATTAGGCTGGAGCCATCATGAAAACTTTTTCAGGCTGTGCACGCTCGCCCGTGCCTGCCCATCTGCTTCCAACCCCCTCCCACCTTTCTGGGCGCAGCCTGCCTGCTCCATCGGAATGCCCCTTAGATGAATCCCCTTGTGCTGTTACTGTGTCCTTGTCGTCCAGCTCTCTGGTTTTCTTTTCTGCACACCTTCTCGGTTCCCGGAGTCTTAATTTGCCTACTTGTCCTTAACCATCAAAACTCTTTATCAATATCCTGGCTTTCGCTGATTTTTATTCTGCCTACCCCTTCTCCCTGGCTATGTATTGCTGGGTGAGCTCCCGAGGCTTGAAAACCCAAGTATGCTGTGCTGGCTGCGTTGTAATCGGTAGAGAGCCACCAGCTAAAAATTGTATTTTGTACCAACTCTAATGGCATTTAATAAATGTATAGCTAAAAAGAGTGTGTATATATATACACTATTTTACAGCAGAGTCACTTATTGATTTCTAAGCTTGATTTTGCCACCTTGTGATAGTGTTCATAACCAATTTTTTTCATAAACTTCACAAATGTAGCAACAGATAAAACCTTACAAACAATATTAGATGTAAAAAACTCGCAGTAAATGCCGCTGTCTATGCTACATGACTCAAATACACCTGCCTAAAATGATTTCCAGCAAAAATGTCCTTGCTACAGTTACTAGGACATTGATATACTAAGGTAACCATTCAGATTAGCACACACTTTGCAAGAAATCCGACTAAACCGAAAACAAATTAGTCAAAAAGTAATTACTAAGGTAACCATTCAGATTAGCACTGACTTGGAAAGAAACCTGACTAAACCGAAAATAAATTGGTCAAAAAGTGGTCGGGCAAATAGCTTGCTTTCAGGCTGATCTCCATGATATAAAAAAGTTGCCCTAGCTGGCAAAAGTTCTTTCGGATTATTGTTTCAAAATTGCCCTGCTAGTGTGATTAAGGTCCACGGTCAACTTAATTGTTTTGAAGAAAGAGGAAGTGGCCCAGAGCGCCCCTTATTCAGAGGAGAGGTCCCTACCTGGTTCCTCCCAAGCTCAAGCTTCCACCTATACAACCAACTCCTTCCTCTCTGCTTGTGGGTCTCCTTCCTGCCCCCACCCCATCCCACCCCATTCACCAAGCTTTCGCTTCTATCAGAGCACGTCAGCATTTGTAACCTTTATTACTAAATTAAATTTGACTCAAATGTTTATTCCTGGTAATGGAAGAAACTTGTATAGTTAATCTTCCAGGTAACCTGAACAGAATATGACAATGTCTCGAGATATGTGTCCTTGTCTTCAGTTCAAATCAACCTAGAAGATTATCAGAGTGGGGCAGAATCTTGAGATTATAAACATGCAGGAATAGAAGGCATTGCTGGTCTTCGTGTCTAGAAGGCTGCACCCCTTTTTCCCCAGTGTGACAGCCTTAGACAACATGGGTCAATGAATGTCATATCCAGGTTGGAATGCTGTAAAATGGTTTTATACAGGCTTCACCTAAAAACGTAACCTGTAAATTACAGCTGGCTCCAAACAAGTGACCACATGTAGGCCGGAAGGACTCCGGTATAGATGCCAGCTGACCTGGTTCACAGATGAAATCCTTGTCATCTAAGAATCTCCCCATTACATTCACTTACAGATGTGTTTATTCATAGACTGTTCACCTTGAAAAACAAAGGCCCTCAGCTCATAGGTAGTAACAGCCTCCACTTACCCAGCACGTTCTAGAGTATCGCTAATCCTCACAGCAACATTACATCCCCATTATGTGGATGAGAAAACAAGTCCTGAGTAATTACATGACTTTCTCAAGGCAGTCACCACTCACCAGTAAGTGGTGAAGCCAGGATTCAAACACAGGTATAATTGCAAAGCCCATGTTCTTTCCACCACACCAAGATGATTCAAGATTATATGGAGGTAGAGTCTCCACAGAGGTAATCGAGTTGGGTCTCTAGATTGAACCCTAATCCAAAATGACTGCTGCCCTTATAAAAAGGAGAAATTTGGACCAAGACGTACACAGGGAAGACAACGTAAAGACACCAGGAGAAGGTGGCCATCTACAAACCAAGGCGCACCTGAGGCTACCAGAAGCTGACAAAGAAGCATGAAACAGATTCTGTCTCACGGACATCAAAGGGAACCAACCCTGCCAACATCTTAATTTTGGATTTCTGACCTCCAGAAATTCAAGACAATACATTTCTGTTGTTTAAACCACCTAGTTGTTTCTACTTTGTAGTGGCACTAAAGGAAACTAACACACAGATGCGTGCCGAGATGGTGGTTTCTTTTGGTTGGCTTCACATCCGTTAGTGACCACTCTTGGTGATGCACTATTCTAAGCCTAAAAGGCCAGTAGTTGGAATCTCGCTGAGAGATAAATACTCCAAGGACAAATAAGCAAATTAACCAGTATTCCTATCAGTGCTCCTCACGCCAAGTGAGAAGGTGAACAATTTGCATTTGGTCCCTAGACAGTGGCATGGCCTGGCATCTGACACCCCTACTGTTCTTACAGACTTCTGGGTAAAAGTCTTCACTTGCTGCCCTTGTACAAACTTTATTGTTTGTTCTTTCTTTTTTTTTTCGAGACAGAGTCTCGCTCTATCACCCAGGCTGGAGTGCAGGGGTGTGATCTCGGCTCACTGCAACCTCCACCTCCCCAGTTCAAGCGATTCTCCTGCCTCAACCTCCTGAGTATTTGGGATTACAGGTGCCCACCACCACACCTGGCAAATTTTTGTGTTTTTAGTAGAGACAAGGTTTCATCACATTGGCCAGGCTGACCTGGAACCCCTGGCCTCAGTTGATCTGCCCACCTCGGCCTCCCAAAGTGCTGGGATTACAGGCGAGAGCCACTGCACCCGGCCTTGTTTATTCTTATTTTTAAGGTAATTCGTGTATCTAAAACAGACTACAAAGAAACAAAATTAATTAAAACAAGAAAAAGACCTTCTATAAACTGACAATGGTAGTATGCTATGAAATAAGAAGTTAATTCTTTTCTTTTTTTTTTTTGAAATAGGGTCCTGCTCCGTTGCCCAGGCTGGAGTGCAGTGGCAAGATTACAGTTCATGGCAGCCTCCACCTCCCAGGCTCAAGCAATCCTCCCCACCTCAGCCTCCCGGGTAGCAGAGACTACAAGCGCATGCCACCACGCCTGGGTAACTTTTTGTATTTTTTGTAGAGATGAGGTTTTGCTATGTCGCCCAGGCTGGTTTCAAATTCCTAGACTCAAGCCATCCTGCCACCTCAGCCTCCCAAAGTGCTGGGATAACAGGTGTGAGCCACCACGCCTGGCCGAGGAGTTAATGCTTAATTCTTTGCACCTAAGGTCCAAAAACAAAATATAACAGTCATGCACGGTCATTACAGACGATTTTACAATATGGAAAACAATGAAGAGGTAATGATTACTCATAGATATCACCCAGAAAAAAAAAAAAAAAAAAACCTTATTGGTATTTTCATACTAGCATATGTCCTTCCAGACTTTCTTAGGAAGACATGAGCACATTCACCCACATACAACACTGCAGATATGTTTCGTGCTGTTTTTACTTACAGTTATACTATGAGCACATTTTAGTGTTAATCAACTGAAATTTAGATAATCATTTTAACAGCTACTAGTATTCCATCAGTTGAATAGGCCATAATTTGTTTAACTGCTCTTCTATGTTTTAAGGAAGTTTTTCCTTTTCGTTGTTGTCGTTGTTACTACAAAGTTGTATAAACATGGCCTACATCCATTTTACACACCTGTCCAATTATTTCTTTCAGATAAAAGTATGTGTCCTTAAAAAGCTTTTGATTTGTGTTACCAAAATATTCCTCAGAAGTGATTCCACCAGTTTGCACTCCTAAAAGTAATATGTGACAATGGCTTTTTCCTACACCCTACCACACCCTCTTATTTTTATTTGTATTTATTTGGACATTTTGTGACTTTTTAAAAATATGTTTGTTGTGTATTTGTGCCCTGCCTGTGTATATCTATCTGATGCCTATTTGGGAAGGCAGAGAAGTATTTGGGGGTTTTGGTTTTTTGTTTGTGATTTGTTTTTGTGTTGTTGTTGTTTTAGACAGAGTCTCACTCTGTGGCCCAGGCTGGAGTGCAGTGGTGTGATCTCGGCTCACTGGAACCTCTGCCTCCCAGGTTCAAGAGATTCTCCTGCCGGGCGCGGTGGCTCACGCTTGTAATCCCAGCACTTTGGGAGGCTGAGGCAGGCGGATCACGAGGTCAGGATATCGAGACCACGGTGAAACCCCGTCTCTACTAAAAATACAAAAAAATTAGCCGGGCATGGTGGCGGGCGCCTGTAGTCCCAGCTACTCGGAGAGGCTGAGGCAGGAGAATGGCGTGAACCCGGGAGGCGGAGCTTGCAGTGAGCCGAGATCGGGCCACTGCACTCCAACCTGGGTGACAGAGCAAGACTCCGTCTCAAAAAAAAAAAAAAAAAGAGATTCTCCTGCTTCAGCCTCCCAAGTAGCTGGGACTACGGGCGCCCATCACCATGCCCGGCTAATTTTTGTATTTTTAGTAGAGACGGGATTTCACCCATGTTGGCCAGGATGGTCTCCATCTCTTGATCTCATGATCTGCCTGCCTCAGCCTCCCAAAGTGCTGGGATTACAGGCGTGTGCCATCGCGCCCAGCCTTTTTTTTTTTTTAATTGATTTCTTTTTTAAGATATTACTGCAAAAAGAAACAGGAAGAAGAAAAAAGAAAAATGGAAGGCCACAGAATGCTGTTAGATTGATACATGAATGTCACCCCAGTCAATGTGTCTGTGGCCATCTTCATTCTCCTAGCCATCTCCCAAGTAGGGTTAGCCCGACTCCTTTCTTGCTCTCACTGTCCTTCCCCCTCTTTTTTTTTTTTTTTTTTGAGACAGAGTTTTGCTCTTTTTGCCTAGGGTGGACTGCAATGGTGCGATCTAGACTCACTGCAACCTCCACCTCCCGGGTTCAAGTGATTTTCCTGCCTCAGCCTCCCAAGTAGCTGGGGTTACAGGCATGCGCCACTACGCCTGGCTAGTTTTGTATTTTTAGTAAAGACGGGGTTTCACCATGTTGGCAAGGCTGGTCTCAAACTCCTGACCTCAGGTGATCCACCCGCCTTGGCCTCCCAAAGTGCTGCAATTACAGGCATGAGCCACGGCTCCTGGCCTCCTTCCTCCTCTTAACCAGGCACCTGCAACCAAGGACTCTCTCCTAGAATCTTAAGGTTACAAAGTTGTTTATGTCAAGATGTGGTTCTCATGGTGCCATTAAAAGAGAGAGAGAGAGAGAGAAGGCAATATTCATTGCCTTCCTTATCATGCAAGCATGTTTACCAATATTATTTTATGAATTGCTATTAACATTTTTTTCTTGTGACATTAAGATAAAGCTTAAATAGTAAATATGTAATTATTAAAGTGTGTATTGCACAGTTTCAGAATATCTTGAAATCATATTTTGCGGCCGGGCATGGTGGTTCATGCCTGTAATCCCAGCACTTTCGGAGGCTGAGGCAGCCGGATTGAGGTCAGGAGTTCGAGACCAGCCTGGCCAACATAGTGAAACCCTATCTCTACAAAAAATACAAAAATTAGCCAGGTGTCGTGGCAGGTGCCTGTAGTCCCAGCTACTCCGGAGGCTGAGGCAAGAAAATTGCTTGAAGCTAGGAGGAGGCAGAAGTTGCAGTGAACCAACATGGCGCCACTGCATTCCAGCCTGGGCAACAGAGTGAGGCTCTGTCTCAAAAAAAAAAAAAATTGTATTTTGCAACATTTTGGCAAGACTTGAAAAGAAATCCACTTTTGTATATTGATTCATACGTATATAATAGCTTCCTCAAAATTAACAGGTTGAGGAAAATGCCCTAATGAAACTGTGAAAAACAATTAAGTAATGGATTTTAAAATTAGGCAGGAGGCACAGAGTTCTACAAAGATCACTTTCTGCATTGGCTCATTAGCTCAATAGTTCCGGAGAGTTTTGGCTTATTTTCTTGGCTTTCTAATCTAAGTATGTAGTGAACATCTTTTAATATTTCTATAGTATTTATTGATCTGCACACTTACTGCTATCATTTTCAACATTTTTCCTATTTTTGCTTCAATTCAATGCAAAATATGTTTATAGTTGTTACAGCATTAGTACTATTTTGTTATATTGTATTTCCATATCTGTTTCTAAACTAGGGTGCTTTTAGGGCAAGGATCCTGTATTTTCATCTTTGTATCACAAGCACCATATCTGGCATATCATAAATACTGTTTGATTTGGTTTGGCTTGGTTGGGATTGGAGTTTTATGTTTGGTTGGTTGGTTTTTGGTTTTTGGTTTTTTGAGACAGGATCTTACTCTGTCACCCAGGCCAGAGTGCAGTAGCACAATCATGGCTTACTGCAGCCTCGACAACCTAGGCTCAAGCAATCCTTTCACCTCAGTCTGATGAGTACCTAGGACTACAGGTATGCCTCACCATGTCCAGCTAATTTTTCTATTTTTTTGTAGAGATGGGGGTCTCCCCATGTTGCCCAGGCTGGTCTCAAACTCCTAGGCTCAAGCTATCCTCCCACCTCAGCCTCCCAAAGTGTTGAGATACAGGCATGAGGCACCACACCTAGCCATGACCATTTGTTTTCTTATTTATTTATTTATTGAGATGGAGTCTCGCTCTGTCTCCCAGGCTGGAGCAGTGGCATGATCTCAGCTCACTGCAACCTCCGCCTCCCAGGTTCCAGCAGTTCTTCTACCTCAGCCTCCCGAGTAGCTGGGATTACAGGCATGCGCCACTACCCCCGGCTAATTCTTGTATTATTATTAGAGATGAGATTTCACCGTGTTGGCCAGACTGGTCTTGAACTTCTGACCTCAGGTGATCCACCTGCCTCGGCTTCCCAAAGTGTTGGGATTACAGGCGTGAGCCACTGTGCCTGGCCTGTTCGTTTTCAAGATAAAAAAAAATCATGTGGTTGAAACATCCAAACAGAACAGAAAAGAGTCAAATAAACAGTCCAAGCCTCCCACCAGCCTCCCGGACTCCTTTGTCCTTCACCCTGTTCCTCCAGGCTTCATGGGACTCTACAGTTGGGTATCACATCATTGCCCACTGAAAAGCTTAGAAGACTTTAAGCTTTTGTTTTGGGGATAACATTCTTACATGTTAGTTTGGTGCCAAATCCCCTCATGATCTGACCTCTCAGGCCTTCTCTGCTCAGGGTCCACCACTTTACGCTGCCAGAACACAACCCATTGTTTCTCATCTCCTCTGCTCTCTCCAGGAAAGCCTCATTCCCTTGTCAAGGCACTTATCTCTGGATTTTCATGGTAGGTTTCTTCTTCCGTGTACTAGGAGAAAAGGAAACCCTCCAGGAGTACAAACCTAGCTCCCTGGGAATTTTTATTCTCAGTGCTTCGCCCAGTGCCTGGTATCTACTGATTACCAAATGAATGTTTCTGCAAGAACAGAGTCACCAGAGAATTGCAAAACAGCAAGGGCAGGATGGAGTAGGCAAGCCATTAAATCCAGGAAATGGTTAAAAGCAAGAGAAGTACACTTCACTCTGGAGTTGAAAGAGGTGGCCATCTGCATCCGGCCTTCCTCTCGCTCCCAGCGTGGACGCCGGCTTCCTGAAGATAGGGAGGGCTGTTCGGTGGGAGGGCTGTCAGCCCTACAGATGGCTGTGGTGGCATTAGTGGAGTGCTGGATGAAGGTGCCTTTCGGATGGGGTGGGTCATGGCACAGAGACCTTCTGATTTGCTTTTGCTAGAAAGGCTGTGTGGGAGGGGACACCTCAGCAGGGGCAGAAGGGAGCTGGTTTCCTGAGGGTGGTGACAGCCCACTCCGGTAGCCAAAAGGGGACCTCCACATTTCCTTCTAGCTTGTCTAGCCCAGAAGAACTGGGGTGGAGGCCAGGGTTCAGGGGAGACGCTGGAAACAGGAACACGTTCGTGGACTATGAGCTTTGCAGCTGCACAGGTAGAGTGGAGGGTGGAAGCCCAGCTTTCCAGGGTCCTGAGTTGACAGAATGGAAGGCATCTGTGAGACATAGGGCTAATGTGGGAAGTACATTCATTGAGGGCTCTCAGACCACCAGGAAAGGAGGCCCGCCCTGAGCAGAAAGCAAGCAGAGACATCATAGACTCACACATAGATGCTGGAGTTGAGGGGAGCCCAATCCTTACCTATCATAAACTCTAATCATCTGGTGGCTGCTGTGGGAAAGAAAGGGTATGGAATTTCCATGCAGGAAAACTTACCTGACAACAATGACATTTTGTTCACATTAGTCATTGGAGACATTTTCATTTTATTGTAATGAAGCAGGGCACAGACAATGTCTTGCAAGTCTGGATGGTTTAGAAGGGATTGGTAAGCTTGATGATAATAATAATAATAGCAACTGGAAAAAAGAGTTCTCTGTTGGGACAGAGAATGTGGGGGATTCTCAACTACCTCCTTGCGGTAGGAACTGGGGTAGTGTACTTACCCTCTCTGAATCTGTTTCCTCATCCTTTAAGGGAAGTCTTTAATCCTTTGTGAACTATAAATCATTGTGTAAATATTGGGCCCCGATGTAAAGAATAAGAGGATTTGATTCAATTCAAATTTTAACTTTCGAAGCCTTTCCCAAGACCCTTTCCCCTTTCAAAAATAAATAAAAGGCCAGGCGCAGTGGCTCATGCCGGTAATCTCAGCACTTTGGGAGGCCGAGGCGGGTGGATCACTTGAGGCCAGGAATTCGAGACCAGCCTGGCCAACATGGTGAAACCTCGTCTCTACTAAAAATACAAAAATTAGCCAGGCGTGGTGGTGGGCACCTGTAATCCCAGCGACTCAGGAGGCTGAGGCAGGAGAATCGCTTGAACCTGGGAGGCAGAGGTTGCAGTGAGCCGAGATCACACCACTGCACTCCAGTCTGGGCGACAGAGCAAGACTCTATCTCAAATAAATAAGTAACATCTTCCATGTTCTCAAAACACTCAGGTCGTTCTGCTGTAAACACATTTAACCCATTATATTCCTGTAAGTTATTATTTTTCTTTGCCTATATTTGAGTGTCTTCACTAACCAGTAACTCACTACCTCCTAAAGCTGCCCAGACCTTCTTTGGTCACCCTCAACTATAGGAAATTTGCCTTTGCCTTCTGTGAATGGATCTTCTTCCCACGCTTTCCACCCAGTTTCTAAATCTTCTCATTTGAGACCACATAGACCAAGTCTTATTGTTCTTTCAAATGACAACCTTCAAACATTTGAAGAAAGCTGTGACTTTCCCAGGCTAAACACGTTTTCTTCTCTCACTTGCTCGTCCAGTATGTTACCCCAGACCAGCCCCCACCCTTGTATGACTCCTGTTAATAATATCACTAAGCAAAACTTTGGAAACAACCTAAGTGTCCAGCGGTGGAGACTCAATTTTAAAATGTAGCTCATCAACTTGTGGAAATAGAACACAAAATGAAGAATATTTCACAACATGAGAAAAAAGATTACAGCAGTTAGATGGCAAAAAGAGAGCTATAAGTTAGTATATTTTGCATGACTTCAACTTTATAATAAAAAAGGTATATCATAAAAGACTTTTGTAACATTTATCTCTGGAGGGTACAATCACAGGTGATAATTTGTCTTCTTTGTGCTTGTTTTTCAAATTTTCTATAATCAACTACTGCTAATCAGGAGAAAAAATAGACCCCATGTCCCTGTAATTTTTACCTAATGACCTGAGACCTTAATTTTTAGAATATCACAAAATAGGCTTCTTCCTACTTCTCATTTCAGAAATTAATATGTGTAGCAAATAGCCTCAGAGTACCAGGAGCCCAGTGGGCACTCAACAAATATTTGTTTTCTTCTTTACTTTCCTAAGTACTTGAAAAGCACTCTCACATCCTTCCATCTCATTAAACCTTCTCTCAGCTGCTTCCTATGGCTTGATTTCTACTCTGTATTACAAAGGACATTTGCTGTATGTTTCACTTTGGGCCTTTTTAAATTATTATTATTATTATTTGAGACAGGATTAAGCTTTGTCCCCCAGGCTGGAATGCAGTGGCACGATCGTGGCTTACTGCAGCCTTAACCTCCTGGGCTCAATCTACCCTCCATCTCACCCTGCCAAGTAGCTGGGACCACAGGTGCTCACCACCACATCCAGTTAAATTTTGTATTTTTTGTAGAGATGGGGTTTCACCACATTGGCCAGGCTCGTCTTGAATTCCAGGCTTCAAATGATCCATCTGCTTGTATCTCCCAAAGTGCTGGGATTACAGGGGTGCCCCACCACACCTGGCTTGTCTGGGCTATTAATCAGAGGTCCCTAATAGTTACCAGCTCCAACAGCAAGAAAAAGACACATCTCCTTTAAAGGGACATAAGTATAGAAGGAAAAACAGCTTCACCATTTTTGCAGTATTCTTAAGCCAGTAAAACTAAAATAGAATGGCCAGGAGGTAAGCCTTCCATCATACGAGTGATGTCCTTATTAGAGCATAGTCTAGTTTCTGATCCCTGGATCACCAAAGGGACTGACATTATTTGCCTTGGAGAGAGAAAAGCAAGTATCATGTGCCACTCACAATTGTGCATGTTAAAGGTTTTTCCAAGAAGGAGGTCAAGACAGTGAGAACCAAAACAAATGGAACAAAAAGCCCAGAGGTCTCAACTTGTCACGCCAGAGATCACCTTTTCCCAAAACCAGCTGTCTTAGATGGTGCTTTCATGGATGCAGTCACCATTCTCTCAAACCCCATAACCTGTAAAATCTTTCTACAATTGAGTCATAGGTTACCTGCAGTGAAGTGCATAGCTATTCATTTATACCACATGCATTTGTTGAGTGTCTGCACTGTGTCAGTTACTCTGATCGGTGCTGGGGATGCAAAGATGGTTGAGATTGGACCCCAGTCTTGAAAACGTCCAAGACCAGTAGGGAAGACCAAATGGGTCAAAGAAACTATAACATGATAAAATTCTGGAGTAAGAAGGAAAAGGCTCCTGAACCCCATCTTGGGGAACCCCAGATCAATGGCCTGAAGTTTTTCTGTCACTTACCCTCCCAGCTTGTGATAGATCTGGAATGCATGATAGAGAGTGGGGAGGAGGGAAGAGTTTGTATAAAGATTGTTTCTCTTTGGGTTAAATTTGGTCTCATTTTTCTAGCATTTTCAGATGGAAATATATATAGCTTTGAACTTTTCTTCTAGTTTATTCATTAAGGCAGTAAATTCCATCTAAGCACTGTTCTGGCTCTGTCCTACACATTTTGATAGGTTGTATTTAAACAATTTTTAAATTATCATTTCAATTTAAAATATTTCTTTCTTTCTTTTTTTTGAGACAGAGTCTCGCTCTGTTGCCCAGGCTAGACTGCAGTGGCGCGATCTCGGCTCACTGCAACCTCCACCTCCCGGGTTCAAGTGATTCTCCTGCCTCAGCCCCCCAAGTAGCTGGGATTACAGGCATGTGCCACCATGCCCGGCCAAGTTTTGCATTTTTAGTAGAGACGGGGGTTTCACCATCTTGGCCAGGCTGGTAACTCAAAATATTTCTAATTGTGCTTTTTTCTTTGATATGGGTTATTTAGGAATATGCTGCATAATATTCAAATATTCAAATTAATATTAAGATATTAATTTTTGTTACTGATTTCAACTTTAACTCTATCGTTTTTAGAGAATATTTTCTGTATGATTTCAACACTTTGAAATGTGTTAAGACTCAGTTTATGGCTCAGCATATACTCTATTTTGGTGAATGTTTCATGTGCACTTGAAAACTGTGTATTTTTTAGTGGTTAGGCGGAAAGTTTTTAAAATGTCAATTAGGGCAATTTGGCTAATAGTGCTATTAAAATTTTCTGTGTCCTTACTGATTTTGGTTTGCTTGCTCTATCAGTTGAGAGAGAAATTGTGGATTTGCTTCAATTGCGATTGTGAATTTGCTTCTCTTAATTTCTGTCAAATTTTGCTTTTTATATTTTGAAGATTCATTATTAGATATACACACATTTATAATTGTTATGTCTTCCTGCTGAATTCCCCCTTTTATTGTTATAAAATGCCCCTCTTTGTCACTAGTAGTACTTCTTGCCTTTCAATCTAGTTTTTAAGATTAATTTGTCGGACCAACCTTACTTGGTGTTTACATGGTATGTCATTTCCCATCTTGTTACTTTCACCTTTCCCCTACCTTTATATTTAACCCTTGTCTCTGTGAAATTGTATATAGTTGGAGCTTTTCTTATTGAACCTGACAATCTTTGCCTTTTAATTGCAGGATGTGGTGCATTTTAAGTTAACCCTCTCCATTTGCCCCAAGAATACTCGTCTCCGGTGCTTATGGCTGCAGTGTTTATCCCGAGATAACTTTGCCATGAAATGTCTCACTCTTATTATTATTTTTGCATCACTCTAGTTTATCTACTTTGGAGACAAAAGACATCATTCTATTTATAGCATTCATTTTGTTTTTAGTAGTGGTATTTCCATTTACAAAATATAGTAATTCCTGATCACTGAAAAAGTCAAATGCTAGAAAACGTAGCATTCCTATTTACAATCTTAACATCATTCTCGAACAGTTGTTGGCCAAAGATTCATTTGATGAATCCTGTTTTTCCGAAATAGACGATTCTGATGATTCTGTTAGTTATGTTTAGAAGTAACTCCAAGAACAGTTTTTATATTTTATTTTCACATTGAAAATCAATCAGCAGGAGGTTGAGGCAGGAGAATCGCTTGAGCCCGAGAGGTCAAGGTTTCCGTGAACTGAGATCGCACTACTACACTCCAGCCTGGGCGACAGAGCGAGACTCCGTCTCAAAAAGAAAAAAAATCACTCAGATTTGCTTCAGCCTCAAAGAGAGTGTTTATGTAAAATATGAACACTGGCAGCAAGATGCACTTTTTTTTTTCCTAAACGAGAAGGGTTAATTAGATGTCTGATATAACTGAGTTTACACCTCCGTCTTGGCATTTGTTTTCTACCTGTGCAATGCAATCTGTACTTTGTCTCTTTTTTCTTTACTGGTTTCTCTTGGGTAAATCAAGCACATGCATAAATTTCATCATGTGTGTTTTCTCTATTAGCTTTTCAGCGTCACCTTTTTGGGATTTAAGTAGTTTAAATGGACGTGGTTTTTTGTTTTTTGGTTTTTTTTTTTTTGAGACAAGGTCTCACTCTGTCGCCCAGGCTGGAGTGCAGTGGCACAATCACTGTTCACTGCAGCCTCCACCTCCCAGGCTCAAGTGATCCTCCTGCCTCAGCCTCCCAAGTAGCTGGGACTACAGGCATGTGCCACCATGCCCAGCTATTTTTTGCATTATTATTACCTTTTTTTTTTTTGCCGAGTTTCCCTCTTTTTGCCCAGGCTGGAGTGCAATGGCGTGATCTCAGCTCACCGCAACCTCCACCTCCTGGGTTCAAGCAATTCTCCTGCCTCAGCCTCCCGAGTAGCTGGGATTATAGGCATGTGCCACCACACCCAGCTAATTTTATATTTTTAGTAGAGACGGGATTTCTCCATGTTGGTCAGGCTGATCTCAAACTCCCGACCTCAGGTGATCTGCCCACCTCTGCCTCCCAAAGTGCTGGGACTACAGGCGTGAGCCACCACACCTGGCCTTTTTTGTATTTTTTGTAGAGAGTTTCACCATGTTGCCAAGGCTGGTCTTGAACTCCTGAGCTTAAGCAATCTGCCCGTCTTGGCCTCCAAAAGTGCTGAGATTACAGGCGTGAGCCACCATGCCCAGTGTAAGCATAGATTCTTGATGAACAAGGAATATGTTACCAAATAAAGCCTCACACAGAAAAGTCGTATTTATAGGAGACATCTTGTGGAGGAGTGGTGGACAGAGCAACTCCGCATTATGAACAACAATGCAGGGCTGAGCTTTGATAACTGGGAGAAATACAGGCTGAAAAAGCTCACTAGGGCACATCACATATTGTCTAATAACTCAGGAACATAATCCTCACCTGTCCTCCATCTGAACTTCCTGAAGTGAGCTTATCCGTAGTAAATTTAGTTTATTTAAGCAAAACTCATAATTTTAAAAATGAATTAAAATAATCTATATAATTATATTGGCAGAAATAAATGATAGAAAAATAACAAATAATGGACATCAAATGATGAAAATTAATTCTGAACAGATAAAACTGAATTACAAAAGCCCAACAAAACTATTTTCTCCACAATAAAAAAGCACACATAGAGATCAAGTGCTCAGGAAAGATGCCCAGGCAACCAAAGAAATGAAAGCCCAGGAGAGAAACTGAGAAAATAATCCTAGAGGCCGGGCGCGGTGGCTCACGCTTGTAATCCCAGCACTTTGGGAGGCCGAGGCGGGCGGATCACGAGGTCAGGAGATCGAGACCACGGTGAAACCCCGTCTCTACTAAAAAAATACAAAAAATTAGCCGGGCGCGGTGGCGGGCGCCTGTACTCCCAGCTACTCGGAGAGGCTGAGGCAGGAGAATGGCGTGAACCCGGGAGGCGGAGCTTGCAGTGAGCCGAGATTGTGCCACTGCACTCCAGCCTGGGTGACAGAGCGAGACTCCGTCTCAAAAAAAAAAAAAAAAAGAAAATAATCCTAGAAATAAAGGTCAAATAGGAAGTAACACAAAGGAGACAAAGAAGATTCAACACACATAGCCTTCATCTCCCTAGAAATAAGAGGAGGAGAGTATAGGAAAAGTTATGTAAAGATATAACTAAAGAAAACTGCCCTAGAATTAAAAGAACACTTCAATCAACAAATTTTTTTTCTTTTTTGGGGGGACAGAGTCTTGCTCTGTTGCCCAGGCTGGAGTGCAGTGGCACAATCTTGGCTCACCGCAAGCTCTGCCTCCCGGGTCCATGCCATTCTCCTGCCTCAGCCTCCTGAGTTGCTGGGACTACAGGTGCCCGCCACCACGCCAGGCTAATTTTTTTTTTTGTATTTTTAGTAGAGACGATGTTTCACCGTGTTAGCCAGGATGGTCTTGATCTCCTGACCTCGTGATCTGCCCTCCTTGGCCTCCCAAAGTGCTGGGATTACAGGCGTGAGCCACTGCACCTGGCTAGAGATATTCTTAAAGTGTGTATAAGCACTTATCCCGCTTGTCCAAAGTGAGACTGCAAGCCTGAGAAACAATGAACTCAAAGTCATTGTATTGTCTGAGACCCATTGGTCACTACCTGCTATGGAGAACTGATAGGTAACCTTGCTTGACTTTGTCCTTTGCAGGAAACCAGAGCTGATATCAATCATGGAAGCCTTGTTTCCTTCTAACTCCCAGATCCACACCATGCCTTGGTTTTTCTGACTGGAACCTTTATTGTTTAAAAGGCAGAAAGAAACAACTATGAGAAATATTCAGAGATCCTCAAATGTTAGGTGTGTTAGAGATAGAGAGGAGGGTAGCTGGCCTTTTATCCAGTTATTCCTTCTTTCTTTAAATAAGCCTCAGAAAGAGAGAGAAAAAGGTTGGTACAAAACCAACCGTGGTCTAATATAAGGGTTGATAAACTTTATCTGTAAAGTACTAGACAGTAAATATTTTAGGCTTTGAGGGCCATACAATCCCTGTGCTAAGTACTCAACTCTGCCATTGAAGTGTGAAAACAGTCATAAACATTATGTAAACAAGCAGATGTGGCTGCATTCCAAATAAAACTTTATTTACAGAAAGAGGGAGCAGGCCAGATGTGGCTTATGGGTCACAGTTTATCAGCCCTTGGCATAAGAGAATGTGGGGAGAACTGGCAATAAGAAAACCTTTGGATGACTAATTTTTAGGCATTCTTTAATTCTTAACTAGGGAATGAATGCATGAAGGGGACTATTTACTGAAATGAGGATGGTGATTCTGCCTCAGCATTGTGGCCCTATCAAGAACACAGTCCAGTGCATGTTGTTAGAGGAGGAATACCTTTTCCCACTCCTATTTTCTACAGTGAAAAATTTCCCCATAATACGAGGGAGGTGAAACCATTAATTTAATTGATAAATTTAAGAAGATAACTGAGCATGCTCAACTCAACTCTGCTCTACTTCTTCTTGGGAGGAAGCTGCTTGTAGAACCAAACATTCTCTGCTGTGCCCTCATGCCTACACAGTACTCCGGTATAAGGAGACTTGATCCCATTCAGCATTATCTGGTTCTAGGTAAGAAAGTTTGCCTAATTTGAGATTTAATACAGACAAGCTAACTTGTTCAGCAAGCTTAAAGCCTTCTTCTCCAGCAGGGCTTCTATCACTAATAAGTATAATATTTTGGCCTCCATAATTTCTCTTCAAACTATATAATTTGGTATGGAAGAAAGGACATTCATTGAGTGCCAACTCCAAGTCCCCAACACACAAAACAAAAATTTAATTTAATGCTTTCATTTGAGAGAGACCAATGAAATCCTACAAGTCAGGCTGAAGATTACCCAAGATACAGAGATGAATCAGAGGTTAATTGAATCTTCTGAAAACTGCAGCTTAGGGCCAGGTGCAGTGGCTCACACCTGCAATCCCAGCACTTTGGGAGGCTGAGGCTCTACTAAAAATACAAAAAATTAGCCAGGCATGGTGGCAGACACCTGGAGTCCCAGCTACTCGAGAGGCTGAGGCAGGTGAATGGCATGAACCTGGGAGGTGGAGCTTCCAGTGAGTAAAGATTGTGCCACTGCACTCCAGCCTGGGCAACAGAGTGAGACTGTCTCAAAAAACACAAACAAACAAACAAACAAAAACTGCAGCCTAGCCCTGATCCACTTTAATTTCTAACTAGATTGAAGTGATTAGTGCTTCACCCTATGTACTTCACATAGGAAAAAATGAAGCCCTCTCTGTTGGAAAATAATATCATCTGGAGGCTCTACAGTTCTTTTATGTACAATGCCTAATATATAACTAAAAAGCAATTAACTTTTCAATGAGACAAGACCATATAGCCAATAATAAATAAAAATATAAACAGACAATAGAAGCAGACCAACAGACAATCCAGATATTGGAATAAGCAGACTAGGACTTTAAAATAACTAAATACTATGTAAAAGTAAGTGGTGGACTTTTTGTCTGAGACCCGTTGGCCACTACCTGCTATGGAGAACTGATAGGTAACCTTGCTTGACTTTGTCCTTTGCAGGAAACCAGAGTTGCAAAAAGTAAGAAAAGGTGGACTTCTCTCAGACAAAAAATAAGAAAAGGTGGACAAAATGGATGAAAAAATGGAGAATTTAAATAAAAACTTCAACTTATAGATCTAAATCTATAAAAGAAACATACACTGAAAAACACAATGATGAAAATTAGGAATTTATGGGAAGAATTTAACAGAAGACTAGACATAGCTAAAGACAGAAATGGCAAATGTGAGGAAAGGTCAATAGAAAATTATTCAAACTGACACTCAGTGAGAAAAAAGTAAGAAAACGTGCTGTAAGAGACTTATGAGTCACAGCAAAAGGTCTCACAAATGTAAAATTGGAGTCCCATATGGAAAGGAGAAAGAAAATGGGGCAGAAGCAATGTCTGAAGAGATGATGCCTGAGGAGGAAGGATGTTAAACTACAGATTCAAGAGGCTTTGCAAAATCTAGGCAAAATTAAAAAAAAAATCACCAATGTTATATCCAGACTACTGAAAACTGAAGACAAACAGAAAATCTTAAAAGCTGTTAGAGCAAAAAAACACATCTGTAAGAAGCTACAATTAGACCGACAGCTGATTTTTCAACAAAACTATGGAAGTCATAAAATCATGGAAGAGCATCTTCAGAGTGCTAAAAGAAAACGAAACTGACAACATAGAATTCCATACCTAGTGAAAATATCCTTCAAAAACGAAGGCAAAGTTAAATCATTTTCAGACAAACAAAAACTGGGAGAATTTGTTGCCATCCGATGTGTACTCAATGAAATACCATAGGAACTTCTGGAAATCGAAGTAAAATGATCACTGAAAGAAGTATGTCAGTAAAAGAAGCACCAGACAGCACCAAAAAGAGCAATGTGGGAAAATATAAAGGACTATTTCTACATAAATTAGCAATAATAACACTGTCCTATGTGTTTTATAACACATGCAGGAGTATAATACGTGACAACAGTATCACAAAGCTAAGGAAGGAGTGAAAGAGTTAAGCCGTTGTTAGGTTCTTGCATTGTTTGTAAGTGGTAAAAGGACCAATTCAAAGTAGACTATATAAGTTATTAGGTCACACTGTGATCTCTCTTACTGAAAAAATATGTAAGAATATCTAATATAAAAGCTAATAGGAAAAATTGAATAATACAATAGAAGTGGCAATGGTGGTTATTTTGTGAAGGGAATTGATCAGGAAGGCAGCACAAGGCAGTCTAATGATATGCTGGAAACGTTTTCTATTTTGATCTGACTGGTGGTTATTCAGGTGTATTTAAATTATGTATGTTATATTATAAATACATATAACATAAATAATATAAACATAAATCATACATAATAATATAAAACATATATACAAATATGTCACATATATGATTTAGTTTCTTGTAGTATATAACTTATATACAATAAAGTAATGTTTATATAGTGATATAAAATTTAAAATTCATTACAAATAAATATGTAAACTATATAAATATATAATATATAATAATATTTAACAAATATATTATATATAAATATAATAATATGTAATAGATCTAATATATGTTTATATATAAATTCATTATGTTTTACCCCTAAAGTTTGTGTATTTTATTATATAGAGATTAAACTTCAATAAAAAACAAAAAAAAAGAGAAAAACCAGAGAAATATTATATCCATAAAATGAAAATAGAATGCTTAAAGTGGAATGGATTAGAAAAAAAGAAGGAACTCTTGAAAACTGAAAATATGGTGACTATAAATACAAATAAATACACATGATAGCAGAAATTTAAAAATAGTAAAAGGACTGAAAGATTACATTTAATATATCTGTCTGAATGTAGAGCAAAAGGAAGATGATCATATTGAGAAAAAAAGTAACACACTCAGAAGTTCAATATAGAAACTCAATATCTGGCTGATGAGAGTCCCGGAAAGATAGACCAGAGAAGATGGAAAGAAGAAAATTATTGAATAATTTCATAAATTTTCCCAGAGTTGAAGAACATGTCCCTCTAAATGAAAAATTCCAAGCAATGTCCAGCTCACTGAATGGAAAAGGCCAACATCAAAGAATATCATGGTGTAATTTCAGGACATCAGATAGAAGAAAATATCCCAAGAATTTTTAGAGAGAAAAAGTAGGTGACATGCAAAGAGTCAGGAATTGAAATGGAATTCAACTTCTCAACACAACGCAGATAGCCATAAGATAGGAAAGCAAGAAAGCATGGAACCCAAGAGCCAGAGGGGATCCAACATAGGAGCAATGCAATGGGAATTCCCAGGGCAGGGGTGGAGGAAAGTCCCAGTTAGGAATTATGGAGCAAACCTGGTGAGCATGCACGCCAGACCACAGCAGGTGGTTAGAGAGCTCCACACCAGGTGTTCTCAGGAAAAAAGAGAAAAAAAAAGGAACTAGAAGAGATTTTAGGGGAAAAAATGGCCTTGGGTGAAGTTTAACTAAGCTGTTTTCTTCAGGTGGATTAACAATGGATTATAAAAGCAAAGCAACTGAAGAAACAAAGCAATGATTAAATTCAGCAAAAAAAAAGCAGGTGTCACAATAAAGGAACTATAATCATTATATGCTTTTTTGTTAATCAGTATATGGTCCTGTATCATTTAGTAATAATAATGAAAATATTGAATATGGATCTCAACACAAAATTTGATAGAATAATTCTGGGACCATGTGGTGAAAAGACATGGGGTGTAAAAAGAGCTAAAAACATCACCTACTATCAGAGAAAATTATTAGAACTATCTAAAGTTATAGACTCAAGAAATAGCAGTATCTGTATTTATTTTTTAATTTGGAGTTAAATACTAGAACAAGCAACTAGATACATTAAAAGTAGGTGAGGCACAGTGGCTCATACCTGTAATCCCAGCACTTTGGGAGGCAAGGCAGGCAGATCACCTGAGGTCAGGAGTTCAAGACCAGCCTGGTCAACATGGAGAAACCCCATCTCTATTAAAAAATACAAAAATTAGCCAAGCGTAGTGGTGTGTGTTTGTCATCCCAGTTACTCAGGAGGCTGAGACAGGAGAATTGTTTGAACCTGGGAGGCAGAGATTGCAGTGAGCTGAGATTGCACCACTGCACTCCAGCCTGGGCAAAAGAATGAGACTGTCTCAAAAATAAAATAAAAATAAAATATAAAAGCAGATGTCCCAGGGAACAGACAAGGATAGGGTGAAGACCGTATTTTTTGTAAAGAGTCTTTTTGCATTAGACTTTTTTTTCCTATTAGCTTGAAAATGTTCACATCTATGTAACAGTTAAATAGTACAAGAAATACCAGGATACCTTTAACCTGGATTCCACATAAGCTTTATCTCTCCTCCTTTTTTTCTGGACCATTTGAAGTGAGTTGAAAAACATCACAATGCTTCATTCGGAAATATTCCAGATGCTGTCTCTTGAGAACAAGGACATTTTCCTCCACGCCCAGAATATCATCTTCACATCTAAGGAAATTCACAATAATCTCCCATGATCATTTGCTATCCAATCCACAATCGAATTTCCTCAGTAGTCCCCAAAATATCTTTTATATATCTTTTTTCATCCAGGATCTAATTAAGTTTCACACTTTGCATTTGGTTGTTTTGTCTTTTTGGACTTTTAAAATATAGAATAGTCCCTGTCCCATCAGGCCTTTTTGCTTCTCACGACACTGACCTTTTTGAAGACAGCAGTCTAGTTTCTCAGAATGGCTCACATGCTAAGATGTTTCTTCATGATTAGATTCTGGTTCCTATTGGAACTGTTCCTATGTGCATATGTTACTTTCTTTTTGTTTTATTTATTTATTTATTTTTTTTTTGGAGGTCTCACTCTGTCACCCAGACTAGAGTGCAGTGGCGCAATCTCTACTCACTGCATTCTCTGCCTTCTGGGCTCAAGCAATCCTCCTGCCTCAGCCTCCCAAGTAGCTGGGACCACAGGTGCATGTCACCATACTTGGCCAATTTTTTAGTTTTTATTTTTTATGGAGATGGGGTATCGCTATGTTGCCAGGACTGAGCTTGAGCTCCTGGGCTCAAGCGATCCTCCTGTCTTGGCTTCACAAAGTGCGGGGATTATAGGCATGAGCCATATATTACTTTAATAAATAAAATTAGGCCAGGTGTGAAGGCTCCTGTCTGTTATCTGGCACTTTGGGAGGCCAAGGTGAGCAGATTGCTGGAGCCCCGGAGTTCAAGACCAACTTGGGCAATATAGTGAGACTCTGTCTCTACAAAACAATACAAAAATTAGCTGGGCATAGTGTTGTGCACCTTTAGTGTCGGCCACTCAAAAGCTGAGGTGAGAGGACTGCTTGAGCCCAACAGGTCGAGGCTGCAGTGAGCCGCAATCATGCTACTGCACTCCAGCCTGGGCAAGAGAGCGAGACCCTGTCTCAAAAGAAAAAAAATTAAATGGAAAAATGAAGATAGCATTTGTTTACATTTATTAAAAGGAGGACTCCTTCTCTCTCAGGTCACTTGTGCCTGGAGTTTGGTACTTCCTACATTAACTGGGTCACCACACACTTACAAACTCATTCTCTAACCCAAGTCACTCCAGGAAGCAGCTTGAACACCTTTTCTCAGAGAAGCATACATTTTCACAGCTTTTCATTTTAAATTTGCTCCCAGTGGGGACTTTTTCCCACTTCCACCCAAGAAATCCTGTTACTGAAAATTCTCGCATCAGTTATGTCAACCACAAATGGAAGTTGTTTCTGCACAAATCCCTAGGCAGCTGAGTAGATCTGATTCTCTTGTGTATAAGATCCAACGATAGAGCACTACAGAGACCTGGGCTCTGTGCCTGGATCTACCACTGATACCTCGAGTTACCTTGAGCAAGCCCTCTGCCTTTCTGGGTTCCTGTGGTCTTACCTGTGAAAAGAGGCAGCTAGATCTAGCTGCTAATGAAAGCGACCTTTCAAACTATAATTTTGAAGCAAGCAGAAACGAAAGTTTAAGTTTAAAGGCAGACGGCCACATGCACCACTGGTGGACATCCCTCTTGACCTTCCTACCAGCAGGCACGGCCACCTTCTGTACAAAACAAGTCAATCCTTGGCTGTGAATGGGAGACGAAGAGATGGGTTGGAAGATGGCGAGGAGAAAAGCAAATAATGGACAATAAATGGTGCCAACACGAGTGGTAAGCTTGATGAAAGGAATCTCTACCTCCTATAGCAATATATGTAACAGTAAACTGTGTGGCATTAAAATAACCTGAGTGGCCAGGCGCGGTGGCTCATGTCAGCACTTTGGGAGGCTGACGCGGGTGGATCACTTGAGGTCAGGAGTTCAAGACAAGCTTGGCCAACACGGTGAAACCCCGTCTCTACTAAAAATACAAAAATTAGCTGGGTGTGGTGGCAGGCGCCTGTAATCCCAGTTACTCGGGAGGCTGAGGCAGGATAATCACTTGAATCTGGGAGGCGGAGGTTGCAATGAGCAGAGATCACATCACTGCACTCCAGCCTGGGCAACAGAGCAAGACTCCGTCTCAAACAAACAAACAAATAAAAAACCTGAGAAAAAGCATAGTGTTAAAAGCAAAAGAAACTTCAAAGTATTCTTATAACGTGGTGCTAGGTACCCAACATGTTTAATAAATCTAATTGAAACTCCAGATTCAAGACTATTGCTGATAGCAAGTTACCTTTATTGCTAGCATTATTTCCGTAAAATTATGGCCAACACTTTGTAAATTCTCTCAAAGCCTGATAGAAAAAAAGAGGAAAGAGAGAGAAAGAGCTTTGGATTCGGTATCAGGAGACCTATGGCTTACAACCCACAACACAGTTAAACGGCTCTTCAACTTTGGGCATACCTCATAGCCCCTCTAGGTCTCCATTTTCTTATCTGTTGAAAAGATGGGGAGGCTGGGCGTGGTGGCTCATGCCTGTAATCCCAGCACTTTGGGAGGCCGAGGAGAGTGGATCACCTGACGCCAGAAGTTCGAGACCAGCCCAGCCATAATGGGGAAACCCTGTCTCTACTAAAAATACAAAAATTAGCTGGGTGTGGTGGCGTGCGCCTGTAATCCTAGCTACTCTGGAGGCTGCGGCAGAAGAATCACTCGAACCTGGGAGGTGAGGTTGCAGTGAGCTGAGATTGCGCCACTGCACTCTAGCCTAGGCAACAGAGTGAGACAATGTCTCAAAAAAAAAAGAAAAGAAAAAGAAATAAAGAAATAAAGAAAAAGATGGGGGTGCGGGAATGGTAGATTGAGTTGTCTCTAAAATTCTTTTTTTATTTTATTTTTATTTATTTATTTATTTATTTTAGACGGAGTCTCGCACTGTTGCCCAGGCTGGAGTGCAGTGGCACGATCTCAGCTCATTGCAAGCTCCGCCTCCTGGGTTGCCTCCGGAGTAGCTAGGACTACAGGCACCTGCCACCACACCTGGCTAATTTTTTTGTATTTTGAGTAGAGACAGGGTTTCACCGTGTTAGCCAGGATGGTCTTGATCTCCTGACCTCATGATCTGCCCCCCTCGGCCTCCCAAAGTGCTGGGATTACAGGTGTGAGCCACCATGCCTGGCCTGAATTTGTTATTTTATTTGTTTGTTTATTTATTTATTTATTTATTTATTTATTTATTTGAGACAGGGTCTCACTCTGATGCCTAGGCTGGAGTACAGCGGTGTGATCATGACCCAATGCACCCTTGACCTCCCCAGCTCAAGCGGATCCCCCCACCTCAGCCTCCCGAGTAGCTGGGTGATATGGTTTGGCTGTGTACCCACCTACATCTTATCTTGAATTGTAGTTCCCATAATCTCCACGTGTCACAGGAGGGACCTGGTGGGAGGTAATTGAACCATGGGGGTGGTTATCCCCATGCTGCTGTTCTCATGGTAGTGAGTGAGTTCTCGTGAGATCTGATGGTTTCATAAGGGGCTTTTCCCCCTTTTGCGCTGCACTTCTCCTTCCTGTCGTCATGTGGAGAAGCACATGTTTGCTTCCCCTTCCACCAAGATTGTAAGTTTCCTGAGGCCTCCCCAGCCATGTGGAACCATGAGTCAATTAAACCTCTTTCCTTTATAAATTACCCAGTCTCAGACAGCCCTTTATAGCAGTGTGAGAACAGACTAATACACTAGGACTACAGGCGTGCACCACCACCCCCAGCTAATTTCAAAATGTTTTGTAGAGATGGGGCCTCACTATGTTGCCTAGGCTGATCTCCTGGGCTCAAGTGATCCTCCTGTCTCAGCCTCCCAACGTGGTGGGATTACAGGCGTGAGCCACTGCACCCAGCCCTAAAATTCTTTACTGCTCAAAAATCTGTGAGCCAGTTTCTGTAACTTTGAAGGAAGAAAGAGAATATTTTTGCATCATTTGTCCCATTGTCATATCAAATAACTTGTTGGATACCTACTTAACGCTATTTCCCCATCTTCCTGTACTTACAGGATCTGCTCCCTAACTGCTTTTCCTCTTTTAAATGGGTATTTTTTAAAATATGGCTTTTTTTTTTTCTTGGCTTATAGCCATGGCTTCTTGTCCCATGGTGATCAGAGCCCGGGAACAATTATCTGGCTTAATTTATGGTTGCCCTGAAGGTAATAACATAAATTGCTCATGATTCAGTTTTGCTTGTACTTCCACTTGCTAAGATCTCCCCCTGTAAAACATTCTTGAATGATAACATAACCATCAGCAGTCCTTTACATTTACATGACATTTTCCACTAGAGTATCTTTCGCATCTATGATATCAGTGACCAATACAGGTTTTAGTAAAGAGTAAGAAAAAGGAAATGACCTCAGTAGTGTGGAGGGGCCCTTTAAAACAGTTTTCTCATTCATTCCTAGATTCTGAAACCTTTGCCAAATCCTCAGAGCCATTACAGCTTGGGGAGAACAGAAAAGGAAGGAACTCAATGAAGTACAGCATCTTTTCAGACAGAGAGTGCAATGCACGTCAATCAGATGATCACTGCTGCCTGGTCAGACCTGCTGGGTTTGAGGGTGGAGGGGGTGGGAGAGAAAGAGTGGGAGGAGGAGGGAGAGAGAGAGAAGGAGATTATGGCAGTACCTCCAGGCTTAAAAAATCTTAAGAGACACCTCAATCAATCACAATGAATGGGAACTTTTTTGGATCCTGATTCAAACAACTTGTTTAAAAAATTATAGGACGATCGGGGAAATGGAGTACTAACTGGATTTTGGTGATATTCAAGAATTATTGTTATAGTGAGGTCCTTTCTTTCTTTTTTTTTTTTTTTTTTGACAGAGTCTTCCTTTGTCACTCAGGCTGGAGAGCAGTGTTACAATCATGGCTCACTGCAGCCTCAATCTCGTGGGCTCAAGCCATCCTCCAGCCTCAGTCTCTCCAGTAGCTGGGGCTACAGGCGCAGCCACAACGCCAGGCTAATTTTTGTATTTTTTGTAGAGACTGGGTCTCTTTGTGTTGCCCAGGCTGGTCTCAAACTCCTCTGCTCAGGCGATCCTTCCTCCAGGGCCTCCCAAAGGGCTGAGATTATGGGTGTGAGCCGCCACGTCCAGCCTGTGTTCTTTTTTTTTTTTTTTTTTTTTTTGAGACGGAGTTTCGCTCTTGTTGCCCAGGCTGGAGTACAATGGAGCAATCTCAGCTCACTGCAACCTCCACCTCCCAGGTTCAAGCGATTCTCCTGCCTCAGCCTCCCAAGTAGCTGGGATTATAGGTGCCTACCAGCACACCCAGCTAATTTTTGTATTTTTACTAGAGACGGGGTTTCACCATGTTGGACCAGACTGGTCTCCAACTCCTGTCCTCAGGTGATCCGCCTGCCTCTGTCCCATGTTCTTTTTTGAATAGTTTTTATCTTTTAGGAATTCTAACGGAAATGACAGGATGTCTGGCATTTACTTCAAAATAATCTGAGTTGGAAAGTAGGTGGGATTATAGATGGAATAAGACTGGCCAAAAAGCTAATAACACATGTAAACTCTGAGGGATGAGGACATGAAGTTTGTGACCAAATTCTCTCTAACTTGATGTCTGTTTGAAATTTTCCATAACAATTTTTTTTTTTTTTTTTTTTTTGAGACACAGTCTCGCTCTGTCGCCCAGGCTGGAGTGCAGTGGCGCAATCTCGGCTCACTGCAAGCTCCGCCTCCCGGGTTCACGCCATTCTCCTGCCTCAGCCTCTCAAGTAGCTGGGACTACAGGCGCCCGCCACCACGCCCGGCTAATTTTTTGTATTTTTAGTACAGACGGGGTTTCATCGTGGTCTTGATCGCCTGACCTCGTGATCCGCCCGCCTCGGCCTCCCAAAGTGCTGGGATTACAAGCGTGAGCCACCGCGCCCGGCCTTCCATAACAATTTTTAAACAACAACCAGGAAAAACAAATATTGTGACAAACGAACAATAAGACAGGAAGAAAAAGCCAGATTGTGTGTGTGTTCCATTTCCTACTAGGCAACTCCTGAGGTATATTGAGCAGAAATAAACTTGTATTTTAAGGTAAATAAAAGGAATGGGAAACAGGAAAAGGGAGAAGCCCAGTGCTTTTATTTTCCCAAATAACGCTAATATCACTGCACATTTGCGTAACGTTTTATGGTTTCAAAGTACTTTTATCTCATTTGCTCTTGGAAGAAGCCTGGTAAGCATATTTGCTGTCATATATGACATGTGATAATATGTCTTGATTATGTTGTTTGTGCATTAAAAAAACTATTTGCTTTAAACCCCTGAAAATATTATTTCCTTATTAGTCTCTTAGTTGATGCTTAAGGATTTATTTCCTGTCCTAGCTTTTGGATGGAAACAGCCTGAATGTCTATTTACAATATTAGAATGCTTAAATGTTCCCCTCTCATGGTTTGGTGCAATTTTATTTTCCTTTTTAGCTCCTATTTGAGGGAATGTATAGGGGTGGGGGAAACCCCTTTTTTATTTCCTTTGAGTTTACTCAGCTGTTTTATTTTGCGTTTCTTTATTTCCCATCCTTCCAGAGTGTGAAGCCGTCAGAAGTGTTCTGTTCTTGTTAATACTTTATCAGCATGTCATTTATTAGCCACATTATTCTTTATCTGTTTCCTGTGAAAGCTTTTAAAGTAGAAATTGATGAAGCCGTGTCTTTTGTTACTTACATATTATGCCATCAACATTTACAAGTACATTATAAGATTTAAACATAATATCCTAACTTAATGATCAGATTTTTCTTTTCCTTTTTTTCTTTTCTTTTCTTTTTTTTTTGGCAACTCAGCTTCCAGGATTCTACCCTGAGCACAGGAAACAACTAGAGTCCATCCCCCACCACGCCTCCGCACTACTCCCCGGGTATTAAAAATTCTGAGCCAGTCACAGACCTTTAACAAGGTCAAGAGCACTAAATGCCTTATCTTTATGAGGGCGACACATTCCTAAGTTGACATGAAAGACCTGGCTGTGTTTGGCCGGCACTGGTGTTTATGGAGACACGACTGCCATTCAAGCGTGCGAGGAATGATGTCATACCAAGACCATCCTACGAGGGTCCCTAAGCAGTGCATGGATGGTGGAGAAGGGAGTTGCCACAGGGTGAAGGCTTCCCTGGGCTCTGACAGGGGATACTGGATGACTCTGCAAATATTAAATATAGCTGCATGAATCACACTACAAAATTCCAGGCCTGAAATCTGGTGTCAGGCATAACAATTTGTTCTCTCTCCCTTGCTCATGAATAACAAAGAATCAGTTGAAGAAATTTTGGTCTGTTTAGAGAGCACTCGTGTTTTGTTCCTCCCTCTGGAACACACGTTCTGCATTTGACATGACATATGCTTCTCAGGTGTTATTTTGTGTTTATTAATCTTTGAACTGAATTGCCAGTCCTTGCAACTAGAAAGACATTTTTCCAGAACCCTCCTGACTCATGCTAAGGGTACACAACAGCTGATAAACTCCAGTGACCTCAGAGGAGACAGATGGGCCATGTGGCTTCTAACACCCACGTGGCTGTCTGGACCATGGATGACAGCATAGCCCAGGTTAAGCTGGTTGGCAAAAATGCTGAGGACTTTTCCACATTTACCAAGCTGAAAATAGTGGTTATGTCACCTGCTCTTCCATTCTGTCAGGTCACTTTCCGTATTATCACCTTCTTTACCACTATCCCTCCTTCCTTGCGTGTGTCTGTGCATAGTTTTCTTTATAATTACAAAATAATATGTGCTCATTGTAATAGTAAAAAGAGCTAACATTTATTGATTGCTTATATAGTGAACTCTGCTAAAAGCTTAAAAGTATGAACTCGTTAATCTTCAACAATTCTGTAGGATAGATATTTTGATCTCCATGTTGCAGATAAGAAAAGTGTGACCAAGAAGGGCTCAGAAAGTTTATCACCCATCCATCCTTTCTGAAAATATTTTCTTCAGGGGGGGAGAAAAGTAATTTAAGAAAGATAATTAAATTCAAAACATGAAAAAGTGGTAAGAAATATAAATAAACTGATAAAATTTATACTGAGATCTTAAGATTAAGACATTTAAGAAACTATTTTAAAGAGAAAGAGAAATGTAGAAAGAATTTTATTGCTCAATTGGAACTGAAATGTTAGATTATTCCTACAAAGCGTGAGATGTTTAAGATCTTATCTTATTCCAGAGGGAAAAATTATGGATACTGATTCATTCTAAATGCTTTGGAGAAAGATGTTTAAAAGGTCTTATTAAATTAAAGGCCATCTCCTCTAAACTGCCAAGGTCATCGAAACAAAGAAATTGTCATAGCTGACAAGAACCTAAGGAAACAGGAGGCTGATGTCGTGTGGTATGTTGACACAGATTGTAAAATTTTGACAAAAACCTGGGAAATGTGCATAAACTACAGATTTTAGCTAATAAAATGTGTCAGTATTGGTTCATTAATGTTGGCAAATATACCATATCCATGGAAGCTATGAATACTAAAGGAAACTGGGTGTACTGGGTGTAGAGTAAACAGAAACTCTCTGTACTGCCTACAGCACTTTCCTTTTTCTTTTTAGAATCTAAGTCCTAAAAACATTACTCTTAAGTAAAAATATTTATTCTAAATAATTCTAAGTTAATTCTAATTTAAAATTAATTTATTCTAAAATATAAAGTTTATTTTTAAAAATAGGAGCAACCTCATAGGGCTGTTGTAAGGATTAAATGAGATCATCAATATAAAAAGATCTGCGTAGGGGCTAGAACATAGCAGGTGTTCAAGGAACGTGATCCTTTACCTGACAATAGACAAATAGGAAGAAAGCCCAGCTCCGTGGTGTGCACCTGTAGTCTCAGCTACTCTGGAGGCTGACGGAGTAGGATCCCTTGAGGCCAGGAGTTCAAAGGCCAACCTAGGCAACATAGCAAGATCCCGTCTCTAAAAAAAATAAAAAGAAAAGAAATAGTATGTATAACTTTTCAAACAACCAGAAGAGAGTTTTAAAAAAAGAAAATTCAGTCTATCAAAAAAAAACTAGGAAATAAGAAAGTAAAAGAAATAATAAAGAGAACAATGTAATACAAAACATAAAATATCAGAAATCAGTAACTATATTAAATGTGAATGGGTTCAACTCACTATTTATTTATTTATTTATGACAGGGTCTCACTCTGTCACCCAGACTGTAGTGCAGAGGCACAATCATGACTCACTGCAGCCTCGACCTCCCAAGCTCAGGTGACCCTCCCGCCTGTCACCTGAGTAGCTGGGACTACAGGCATGTGCCACCACGCCCGGTTAATCTTTGTATTTTTGGTAGAGACGGGGTTTGGCCATGTTGTCCAGGCTGCTCTCGAACACCTGGGCTTAAGCCATCCACACACCTCAGCTTCCCAAAGTGCTGGAGTTACAGGTGTGAGCCACCACACTCAGCTTCAACTCTGTTAAAGGGAAAAATTTCACACCCCTTAAGACGTCTACTATAAAAAATAAAAATAAAACCAAAAACTCCACAAAAATAACAAATGTTGGCAGAATGTGAAGTAATTAGAACGCTTGTGCACAGTTGATGGGAAAGTAAAATGGTGAAGCCACTATTGAAAACAGTATGGCAGTCCCTGGAAAAATTAAACAGAATTACTATGAGATCCAGTAACTCAACTTCTGGGTATATACCCCAAAGATTTGCAAGCAAGGTCTTGAAGGGATATTTACATATCTATGTCCATTGTAGCATTGTTCACAAGAGCCAAAAGGTAGAAGCAAATAAATGGATAAACAAAATATAAGGCAGGCGAGGTGACTCATGCCTGTAATCTCAGCACTTTGGGAGGCCAAGGTGGGAGGATCACTTGAGCCCAGGCATTGGAGACCAGCCTGGGCAACATAGCAAGACCTGGAATTTACAAAAATATTTAAAAATTAGCCAGGCCTGATGGTGCACCTCTGTAGTCCTCGGGAGACTGAGGTGAGAGGATCACTTAAGCTGGGAGATCAAGGCTGCAATGAGCTGAGATAGTGCCACTGTACTCTAGCCTGAGTGACAGACTGAAACCCTGTCTCAAAAAAAAAATGGCTGGGTGCAGTGGCAGCTCACTACTGTAATCCCAGCACTTTGGGAGACCGAGGCAGGCAGATAACTTGAGGTCAGGAGTTCAAGACCAGCCTGGCCAACATGATGAAACCTTTCTCTACTTAAAAATACAAAAAATTAGTGATGGGC
>NW_026652289.1:8825560-8939290 GCF_009828535.3 Hylobates moloch
TGTATATTATAATTGTATATTATAATTATATTGTATAATATAATTGTATATTATATATAATATATAATTTATATATTATATATTATATATTATATTAAAATATATAATATATATTAATATATTATATATATTTCACATATATATGTGAAAGAAATTATTTGTGCATGACAGTGTTGTCTACCCAGAAAATCTGAAAGAATAAACTGACAACCTATTGGAACCAGCAGTAGAGGTCATTAAGGTAACCAGCTACCAGATAAACACCTCCCCATACCAACTAAGAGGAAAAAAATTTCAATTTACTAAAAATAATATTTCTATATACAAGCAGAAACCAGTCAGAAAATAGTTCCTAAAAGGAAAAAATTCCATTCCCAATAGCAACCAAAAGCTAAAATAGTACAAGTTTAATAAATGTTTGAGACCTATATGAAGAAAACTGCTGACATTATTGAAAGACATTCTAAACATATGGCCAAGGGCTGTCTGTTCTTGGATAGGAGGGTTACATTTATTGTGCATTATTATGTGGCAGGCATTTTAAATGCATTATTCCACTGAATTCTCATCACAACCCCATGACATGAGTATTGTTGTTACTTCTGCTTTAAAGATAAATAAATTGAAGATTCCTGAGTTGAGCTAACTTGTCAGAGCAGAAAGACTGAGTTTCTGGTGCCTGTCTCTTGTCTTTTTAACCATGGCTGCATCATACCGCATCATTTCTCCCTAAACAGTTATAGATTTGGCCAAGCGCAGTGGCTCACGCCTGGGGTAATAGTTAAGTTAGTAATGAAACTTTAATTAACTTAAATTTAAATAAACACATGTGGCTAGTGGCTACCATATTGGACGGTGCAGCTCTGGTAGATAAGACCATTAACCCTGGAGCCAGATTGCCTGGGACATACTGGGACAGCCTCTATCACTTGCTAGTGATGTGGCAGATTGTGGCACCTTGTCGTGGCAGATTGTGAAATTGTCCACAAATTCTCCCACTCCATGTATGAAGATCTTTGAGTTGCCTCCTCCACATAAACCCATGGCTTGGTCTTGCTTTGTTCAGTTGAACTATAGCAAATGTGATACAAGTACAGACTCGCACTGCTCAGGGCAATGGGGCTTGCCCTCTCTTTCTGCTTTTGGAGCTACGTGACCACCACTAAATGAACAAAACTAAATCCCTCTACTATTATCCCTTTATAGTTTCATTAACATTTTAGAATTAGCTTGTCAAATTCACACACACACACACACACCCAAAACATACACACTGTTAGGAATTTGACATCACATTGAGTGCATAAACCCATTCAGAAGGAAATGACAGCTTCTTAAAATTGAATCTTCCAAGTCATGAACACAATGTATCTTTCCATAAACTTAGGATCTCTTAAATGTTTCTTAATAAAGTTTTATAATTTTGTCCTTCTATTCTTAGTTTGCCAATAAGGTTTTTTTTGGCACTTTTCTGTAGATTTAATTTAAAAAATAAAATAGAAAAAAGAAATAAACAGTATATTCTGTTTTCTGGAAGATATTGTGGAGAATAGGTATCATTTCTTTCTCGAATATTTGATAGAACTCACCAGCAAAACCAACTGGACATGGAACATTTTTTGAGAAGGTTATTACTTATTGGCCTACTCAGATTATTCTTTCTCCTCGCATGAGCGTTGGTAACTTGTGTATTTCATGGAATTCATTGACATCATCTGAGTTATCATATTTGTTGCATGGAGTTGTTCATAATTTTTTAAATTATTATTATTATTTATTTATTTATTTTTAAGACAGAGCCTTGCTCTGTCGCCCAGGCTAGAGTGTAATGGCCTGATTTCGGCTCACTGCAACCTCTGCCTCCTGGGTTCAAGTCATTCTCCTGCCTTAGCCTCCCAAGTAGCTGGGATTACAGGTGTCCACCACCACACCCGGCTAATTTTTTGTGTTTTCAGTAGAGACAGGGTTTCACCATGTTGGCCAGTCTTGACCTCAAGTGATCCACCTACCTTGGATTCCCAAAGTGCTGGGATTACAGCTGTGAGCCACCTCGCCTGGCCCTCTTTATTATCTTTTTACTGTCCGTAGAATCAACAGTGATGACCTCTTTCTCATTTCTAGTATTAGCCATTTGTATATTCTTTCTTTTATTCTTAGTTTGCCTAGAGGTTAATCACTTGTATTGATCTTTTCAAAGAATCAGCTTTTGGTTTTGTTAATTTTCTGTTATTTTTGATTGCAATTGGTTTCTTCTCTAATTTTTACTAGTTCTCTCCTGCTTGCTTTAGGCCCTTCTCTTCTCTAGTTTCCTGAGGTAGAATCTTAGATTTTTAATTTTAGGTTATTTTTTTCCTAATATGTGCATTTCATGCTATAAATTTTCCTGCAGCCCACAAATTTTAATAAATTGTATTTTTCATTTAGTTCAAAATAGTGTAAATTTTCTCTTAAACCTTCTTCTTTGACTCATATGCTATTTAGAAGTGTTTTTATTTAATGTCCAAATATTTGGGAATTTCCAGCTATCTTCTGTTACTGGTTTCTAGTTTAATTCTCTTGTGTTGTGAGAATATCCTTTGTATGATTTCTATCCTTTTAAATTTGTTAAGGTATGCTTTATGACCCAGAATATGATCTCTCTTGGTGAATATTCCATGTGAACTTGAGAAGAATGGGTGTTCCGCTGTTTTTGGATGAAATAGTCTATAAACATCAATTAGATCCAGTAGATTAATGGTGCAGTTGACTGATGGTTGATTAATACACAGTTCAGCCATATCCTTACTGATTTTCTGCCTGCTTGATCTATACAATAGATCTTAATTTGTCTATTTTTCCTTGCAGTTCTATCCATTTTTGTCTTAGCTATTTTTGTGCTCTGTTGGTAGTTGCATACATTTTAAGGATTGCCACATCTTCCTGAAGAATCATGTAAAGTCCTATTTATCCCTGAATGTTTTCCTTTCCCTGAAGTTTGCTCCTTCTGAAATTAACATAGTTACTTCAATTTTCTTCTGACTAGTGTTAATATGGCATATTCTTCCCCATCTCTTTACTTTTAACCAGTCTGTCTTTACAGTTAAATTGGGTTTTTTGTTGATGATATGTAGTTGGGTCATAGCTTTGGGTGTGCTTTTTTTAATTGTAGTGAAAGACACAAAACAAAATTTACATCTTAACCATTTTTAAGTGTACAGGTTAGTAGTGTTAAGTGTATATTCACATTATTGTGCAACCAATCTTCAGAGCTTTTTAATTTTGCAAAAACAAAGCTATATACCCATTAAACCACCCTCCATTTCCCCCTCTCCTTAGCCCCAGCAATTATCATTCTGTTTTCTGTTTCCATGAGTTTGACTACTCACAATACCTTAAATAAATGGAATCCTATCGTATTTGCCTTTTTGTGACTGGCTTCTTTTACTCAGCATAATGTTCTCAGTGTTCATTCATGTCATAGCATATGTCAGGATTTCCTTCCTTTGTAAGGCTGAATAATATTCTATTGTATGTATATGCCACATTTTGTTTAGCCATTCATCCATTGATGGATATTTGGATTGCTTCCATCTTTTTAAGCTTTTGTGAATAACAATGCTATGAACATACGTGTACAAATATCTCTTCAAGATTCTGCATTCAATTCTTTTATATCTATACCTAGAAGGGGAATTGCTCGATCATATAAAACTCTATTTTAAGTTTTTTGTAGAATTGCCATACTATTTTCTATAGTGGCTACAACATTTTACATTCCCACCAACAGTGCACAGGATTCCAACTTTTCCACATCCCTGCCAATATTTGTTATTTTATATATTATTGATAATAGCCATTCTAATGGGTGTGAATTGTGGGTCTTTTTTTAATTATTAAAAGGTGATCTCTGCTATTATTATTATTACTATTATTATTATTTGAGACAGGGTCTCATTCTGTCACCCAGGCTGGAGTGCAGTGGCATGATCATGGTTCACTGAAGCCTTGATTTGCCAGGGTCAAGCAATCCTCCAGCCTCAGGCTCCTGAGTAGCTGTAACTACAGTCATGCACCACCATGCCTAGCTAATTTTTTATTTTTTATAGAGACAGAGTCTCACTATGTTGCCCTGACTGGTCTCAAACTTCTGGCCCACTTCAGCCTCTCAAACTACTGGGATTACAGGTGTAAGCCACTGCTTCTATCTTTTGATTGGTGTATTTAGACCATTCGCTTTTTTTTTTTTTTTGATGGAGTCTCACTGTGTTGCTCAGGCTGCAGTGCTGCAATGGCACAATCTTGGCTCACCACAACGTCTGCCTCCTGGGTTGAAGTGATTCTCCTGCCTCAGCCTCCCAATTAGCTGGGATTACAGGCACGTGCCACCATGCCCAGCTAATTTTTGTATTTTTAGTAGAGATGGGGTTTCACCATGTTGGCCAGGCTGGTTTTGAACTCCTGACCTCAGGTGATCCACCTGCCTCAGCCTCCCAAAGACCATTCACTTTTAAAGTACTTTTCCATATAGTTGAATTAATATTGACCATGTTTGTAACTTTTCTGTATTCATCATACTTGTTCTTTATTTCTTTAAAGAAAAAATTAAGTATTTTCTTAATGTTTAAAGCCATGTTGCCCAGGCTGGTCTCGAACTCCTGGGCTCAAGCAATCCTACTGCCTCGGCCTCCAAAGTGTTAGGATTACAAGCGTGAGCCACTGCACATCGCCATATGTATTATACTTTATTTCTGGTTTTGGTTTGCCAATATTTTGTTTAATTTTGGATTTCTTATGTCTTCCCTGCCAGAATTTGGTATCATTATTATTAAAGTCTTCTAAAATAGATTGAGGAGTCTTTTCCTATTTTCTAAATGGTTTTTCATAAGATGATAATAATTTCTTTTTTGAATGTTTGATGTAATTCACAAACAAATTCATATCAGCCATGGAGCTTTTGTTGTGGGAATATTTTAAACTGTTGATTTGATTTGATTTCTTTTCTTTTCTCTTTGAAGAGGAGTCTTGCTCTGTCATCCAGGCTGGAGTGCAGTGGTGTGATCCTGTCTCACTGCAGTCTCAACCTCCCAGGCTCAAGCAATCTTCTCACCTTACCCTCCCAAGTTATTGGGACTGCAGGCATGTACCACTATGCCCAGGTCATTAAGAATTTTTTTTTTTTTGTAGAGACAGGGTCTTGCTATGTTGCCTAACCTGGTCTCAAACGCGTAGCTTCAAACAATCCTCCTGCCTCAGCCTCCCAAAGTGCTGGGATTGCAGGTGTGAGGCACCATGCCTGGCATTGATGTGATTTCTTTAAAGGTTATAGGACTATTCATTTTTTCTATTTCTATTTATGTCAGTTTTATACATTTTTTCTGATTTGTTCCCATTGTGTCTAATTTAAAAAATTTATTGAACACAGTGTTGCAAAATATAACTTTATTATTTATTTAATGTACACCCTGTCTGTAGTAGTATCCTCTTATCTCACTTCTAATATATTCTTTCTTTCTCTTTTTAATATCATTGTCACCAGAGGTTTGTCTTTTCAAAGAACCAACTTTTAGGTTCTCTTTATTTGCCCCCTGCTTTCTTTTCTTTTTTGTTTGTTTGTTTGTTTTGTTTTTAGACAGGGTCTTACTGTGTTGGCCTGGCTGGAATGCAGTGCCCCAATCATGGATTGCTGCAGCTTTGACCTCCTGAGCTCAACTGATCCTTCCACTTCATCCTCCTGAGTAACTGTGACTACAGGTGCATGTCATCATGCCCGGCTAATTTTTGTATAGGTGAGATTTTGCTATGTTGCCGAGCTAGTCTTGAACTCCTGGGCTCAAGTGATCCTTCCACTTTAGCTGCTCAAAGTGCTGGTATTACAGGCTGGCCCTTGCTTTCTATTTTATAACATATTCACTTATATTTAATTTTTATAATTCTATTTATTTGGGGGTTATTTTGCTTTTTGTTTTCTTACTTCTGAAGAAAGATATTTAATTTGATTTTTAGCTTTTTAGGCTGGGTGTGGTGGCTCATGCCTGTAATCTCAGCACTTTCAGAGGCTGAGGTGGGCAGATCATTTGAGCCCAGGAGTTTGAGACCACCTTGAGCAGTACAGTGAGATCCCATCTTTACAAAAAATAAGAAAACTACCCAGGCATGGTGGCACATGCCCATAGTCACAGCTACTTGGGAGGTTGAAGCTGGGGGATCTTGTGAGCCCAGGAGTTTGAGGCTGCAGTAAGCCATGATCATGTGAGGCACAGTCTAAAAGAAAAAGTAAAAGAAAAAATAATTTGAGTTTTTTTTTTTCACTTCTAATGTTTTCATCCAAGGCTATAAATTTCCCTAAATTAGCATTTCAGCCACAATCACCAACTTTTAGGAGCAAGCCTTTGTGAATCTTTTAATTCTAATATCACTAAAGACTACTTTTTTATAAATTATATAAACTACACTTCTCAATTTTTTAATTTGTGGATATTCGAATTGTTGTTTATTAAATTCCTACCTATGAGTGAGAATATGCAGTGTTTGGTTTTCTGTCCTTGCCATAGTTTGCTTAGAATGACGGTTTCCAGCTTCATCCATGTCCCTACAAAGGACATGAACTCATCCTTTTTTATGGCTGCATAGTATTCCATAGTGTATATGTGCCACATTTTCTTAATTCAGTCTATCACTGATGTACATTTGGGTTGGTTCCAAGTCTTTGCTATTGTAAATAGTGCTGCAATAAACATACGTATGCATGTGTCTTTATAGCAGCATGATTTATAATCCTTTGGGTATATGCCCAGTAATGGGATGGCTGGATCAAATGGCATTTCTAGTTCTAGATCCTTGAGGAATTGCCACACTGACTTCTACAATGGTTGAACTAGTTTACAGTCCCACCAACAGTGTAAAAGCATTCCTATTTCTCCACATCCTCTCCAGCACCTGTTGTTTCCTGACTTTTTAATGATGGCCATTCTAACTGGTGTGAGATGGTATCTCATTGTGGTTTTGATTTGCCTTTCTCTGATGGCCAGTGATGATGAGCATTTTTTTCATGTGTCTTTTGGCTGCATAAATGTCTTCTTTTGAGAAGTGTCTGTTCATATCCTTCGCCCACTTTTTGATGGGGTTGTTTGATTTTTTCTTGTAAATTTGTTTAAGTTCTTTGCAGATTCTGGATATTAGCCCTTTGTCAGATGAGTAGATTGAAAAAATTTTCTCCCATTCTATAGATTGCCTGTTCACTCTGATGGTAGTTTCTTTTGCTGTGCAGAAGCTCTTTAGTTTAATTAGATTGCATTTGTCAATTTTGGCTTTTGTTACCATTGCTTTTGGTGTTTTAGTCATGAAGTCCTTGCCCATGCTTATGTCCTGAATGGAATTGCCTAGGTTTTCTTCTAGGGTTTTTATGGTTTTAGGTCTAACATGTAAGTCTTTAATCCATCTTGAATTAATTTTTGTATAAGGTGTAAGGAAAGAATCCAGTTTTAGCTTTCTACATAAGGCTAGCCAGTTTTCCCAGCACCATTTGTTAAATAGGGAATCCTTTCCCCATTTCTTGTTTTTGTCAGGTTTGTCAAAGATTAGATGGTTGTAGATGTGTGGTATTAATTCTGAGGGCTCTGTTCTGTTCCATTGGTCTATACCTCTGTTTTGGTACCAGTACCATGCTATTTTGGTTATTATAGCCTTGTAGTATAGTTTGAAGTCAGGTAGCATGATGCCTCCAGCTTTGAAGTTCATTTATTCTATTGTTCAAATGTTTGATATCAATACTGATTTTTTTGTCTGCTTGTTTTATTAATTACTGAGATATGTGTCTTAAAATCTCTTGCTATGATTACAGATTGTTTAATTCTCCTTATTTTTTTTTTTTGAGTGGGTGGGGTGCAGGTGGCGTTTATTTTCATGGATTTATACACACTGGAAAAGCCTCTGCGCCCACACCCAATTCTCCTTATAATTCTGTAAATATTGCATTATGTATTTCGAAGTTATATTTCTATGCCCACACAAATTTTAAAAAATATTTTTTTGTTGAGAGAGGGTCTTATTCTGTTCCCCAGGCTGGAGTGCAGTGGTGTGAACACGGCTCACTACAGCCTAGACCTCCTGGGCTCAAGGGATCCATCCTCCTACCTCAGCCTCCCAGCATGTTGGAAATACAGGTGTGAGCTACCACACCCAGCCAAAAACAATTTTTAAGGTGAATTTAGCCATTAACCTTATGAAGGGAATCTCTCTAACAATTATTTTTGTCTTAAAGTCTCTTTTGTCTTACTAATCAATTTTCTTTTGGTTAGTATTTATATAGTATACCTTTCTACAAGCTTTTGTTTTCACCTTTCTATAGTTTTACATTTTAGGCATGTTTTATCAAAAGCATATAGTTGCATTTTATACTTTTACCTAGTTCAACAATCTTTGTCTTTTAACTATGGCAATTTTTGTGCATACATTTAATGTAACTCCTGATAAATTTATAGTTTCATTTGCCACTAAATCATAATTTTCCCATCTTTTGTTTCTCTTTCATCCTTTTTTGTTTTTCAAAGTGAAAGCAAGTTTATTAAGAAAGTAAAGGAACAAAAGAATGGCTACTCCATAGACAGAGCAGCCCTGAGGGCTGCTGGTTGCCCATTTTTATGGTTATTTCTTGATGATATCCCTTTTATCTTTTATTGTCTATTTTTACTGAGTATTTTTTAGCATATAATTTTTCTCCTCTACTAGTTTGAAAGTCATACACTCTGTTTCTATTGTTTTTAGTTGTTCCCTTATAAATTATAGTATGTATTACTTAACTTATGAAAAACAAGTTAATAAAAACCTTTACCTTTCTTCTAGGTAAAGCAAAGATCTTAGACCACTCTTACTTCATCCACTGACCTACTTACTCAACCTACGTGGTATGGTATATAAATATTTTAATTCTTTATTTTCTAATTCCACTAGACTTTATTATTCTGTTTTATACATTTAATATTTACTTCCATTTCCCCACATATCTAGCAACAATTTTGCTTGTTTTTTGGTTTGTTTGTTTGTTTGTTTTTGAGACAGAATCTCGCTCTGTCACCCAGTTTGGAGTGCAGTGGCACGATCTTGGCTCAATGCAACTTCTGCCTCCTGGGTTCAAGCGATTCTTCTGCCTCAGCTTCCCCAGTAGCTGGGACTACAGGCACACACCACCACGCCTGGCTAATTTTTGTATTTTTAGTAGAGACGGGGTTTCACCATATTGGCCAGGCTGGTCTCAAACTCCTGACCTCATGATCCGCCCGCCTCAGCCTCCCAAAGTGCTGGGATTACAGGCGTGAGCCACCACACCTGGCCTACCATTTTTGCTTGTTATTCCTTTGGCTTATGTATATCTTTTAGATTCTCCTTAATATTGATAATACATTTTCTCAGCTTTTATTTGAAAATTATTTGAAGTCTGAAATTATTTATTTTGCCCTCGATATAGAAAGATAAATTTTCTTGGCATAGAATTACTGGTTAGCAGTTATTTTTTAAATTTTTCCGCACAATGTAGTTATCAAGCCACTCTCTTCTAGTTAGCATTATTGCCGTTAAAAAGTTAGCTGTTGGCCAGGCGTGATGTCTCACACCTGTAATCCCAGCACTTTGGGAGGCCGAGGCAGGCGGATCACGAGGTCAGGAGATGGAGACCATCCTGGCTAACACAGTGAAACCCCGTCTCTACTAAAAATACAAAAAAAATTAGCCGGGCGTGGTGGCGGGTGCCTGTAGTCCCAGCTACTCGGGAGGCTGAGGCCGGAAAATGGCGTGAACCCAGGAGGCGAAGCTTGCAGTGAGCCAAGATTGCACCACTGCACTCCAGCCTGGGCAACAGAGCGTGACTCTGTCTCAAAAATAAAAAGTCAGTTACAATAAGGATGCCCACTTTCACCACTTTTATATAACATAGTACTGGAAGTCCTAGCTAGAGCAATCAGACAAGGAAGAAATGAAGGGCATCCAAAATGGAAAGGAAGAAGTCAAATTATCCTTGTTTACTGATGATATGATCTTATGTTTGGAAAAACCTAAAGACTCCACCAAAAAACTATTGGAACTGATAAACAAGTTCAGTAAAGTTGCAGGATTCAAAATCAACATACAAAAAATATGCTAACAGTGAACAATCTGAGAAAAAATCAAGAAAGTAATTATGTTTACAATAGCTATGAATAAAATAAAACACTTGGGAATTAATTAAAGAAGTAAAAGATCTCTACAATGAAAACTATAAAACACTGATGTAAGAAATTGAGGAGGACACACATACCAAAAGGAAAGATATTCCATGTTCATTGACTGGAAGAATCAATATTGTTTAAGATGTTCATCTACCCAAAGCAATCTACAGATTCAATGCAATCCCTATCAAAATACCAACGACATTCTTCACAGAAATAGAAAAAACAATCCTATAATTTATATGGGATCACAAAACACCCATAAAAGCCAAAACTATCTTAACCAAAAAGAACAAAACTGGAGGAATCACATTACCTGACTTCAAATTATACTGCAGAGCTGTAGAAACCAGAAAGGCATGGTACTAGGATAAAAACAGACACACAGACCAGTGGAACAGAATAGAGAACCCAGAAATAAATCCATACATATGCAGCGAATTCATTTTTGACAAAAGTGCCAAGGACCTACACTGGGGAAAGAACAGTCTCTTCAATAAATGGTGCTGGGAAAACTGGACATCCATATGCAGAAGAATGAAACTAGATCCCTATCTCTTGCCATATACAAAAATCAAATAAAAATGAATTAAAGACTTAAACCTAAGACTTCAAACTATGACACTACCAAAAGAAAACATTGGGGAAACTTTCCAGGACATTGAACTGGGCAAAGATTTCTCGAGTAATACTTTACAAGCACAGGCAACCTAAGCAAAAATGGACAAATGGAATGACATCAAGTTAAAAAGCTTCAGCAAAACAAAGGAAGAAATCAACAAAGTGAACAGACAACACACAGAATGGGAGAAAATATTTGCAAACTATCCATCTGACAAGGGATTAGTAACCAGAATATATAAGGAGCTCAAACACCTCTATGGGAAAAAAATCTAATCTGATTAAAAGGTGGGCAAAGATCTAAATAGACGTTTCTCAAAAGAAGACATACAAATGGCAAGCAAGTACAGAAAAGGTGCTCAACATAATTAATCATCAGATAAATGCAAATCAAAACTACAGTAAGATATCATCTTTTTTTTTTTTTTTTTGAGACGACGTCTCGCTCTGTCGCCCAGGCTGGAGCGCAATGGTGTGATCTTGGCTCACTGCAACCTCTGCCTCCCAGGTTCAAGTGATTCTCCCGCCACAGCCTCCCGAGTAACTGGGACTACAGGCATGCGCCACCATGCCTGGCTAATTTTTTTGTATTTTTAGTAGAGACAAGGTTTCACTATGTTAGCCAGGATGGTCTTGATCTCCTGACCTCATGATCCGCCCACCTTGGCCCCCGAAAGTGCTGGGATTACAGGCTGAGCCACTGCGCCTGGCCCGATATCATCTTACTCCAGCTAAAATGGCTTGTATCCAAAAGACAGGCAGTAACAAATGCTGGTGAGGATGTGGAGAAAAGGGAACTCTTGTATACTGTTGGTGCGAATGTAACTTAGTACAACCACTATGGAGAACAGTTTGGAGGTTCCTCAAAAAACTAAAAATAGATCTACTGTATGATCTAGCAACCCCACTGCTGGGTATACACCCAAAAGAAAGGAGATCTGTATATCAAAGAGGTATCTGCACTCCCACATGTATTGCAGCACTATTCACAATAATCTAGATTTGGAAGCAACCTAAGTGTCTACCAACAGCTGAATGGATAAAGAAAATGTGGTATATAATAGACACATGGAGTGCTATTCAGCCACAAAAAAGAATGAGATCTCGCCATTTGCAACAATGTGGATAGAACTGGAGATCATTATGTTAAGTGAAATAAGCCAGGCACAGAAAGACATATATGGCATGTTCTCACTTATTTGTGGGAGCTAAAATTAAAACAATTGAACTCATGGAAATGGAGGTAAAAAGATGGTTACCAGAGGCCAGGAAGTGTAATGGAAGGCAGTGGGGATGTTTAATGGGTACCAAAAATGTTAAAAAGAATGAGTGAGACCTAGTATTTGTTAGCACGACAGAGTGAGTATAGTAAAAAATAATTTAATTGTCTTTTTATATATATATTTTTTTAGATGGAGTTTCACTCTTGTTGCCCAGGCTGAAGTGCAATGGCACGTTCTCAGCTCACCGCAACCTCTGCCTCCTGGGTTCAAGCAATTCTCCTGCCTCAGCCTCCCGAGTAGCTGGGATTACAGGCATGTGCCACCATGCCCAGCTAATTTTTGTATTTTTAGTAGAGACAGGGTCTCGGCATGTTGGCCAGGCTGGTCTTGAACTCCTGACCTCGGGTGATCCACCCCCCCCCTCGGCCTCCCAAAGTACTGAGATTACAGGCGTGAGCCACCACACTCAGTCATTTAATTGTCATTTTTAAATGACTGAAAGTTGAAAATAACTAAAAGAGTATAATTGGATTGTTTGTAATACAAAGGAAAAATGCTTGGCCGGGTGAGGTAGCTCATGCCTGTAACCCCAGCACTTTGGGAGGCTGAGGCGGGCAGATCAGCTGAGGTCAGGAGTTCGATACCAGCCTGGCCAACATGGTGAAACCCTGTTTCTACTAAAAATACAAAAATTAGCTGAACATGGCAGCATGTGCCTGTAATCCCAGCTACTCAGGAGGCTGAGGCAGGAGAATCGCTTGAACCCGGGAGGCAGAGGTTGCAGTGAGCCAAGATCGCACCATTGCATTCCAGCCTGGGTGACACGACGAGACTCCCTCTCAAAAAAACAAAAACAAAAAGCAAAGGATAAATACTTGAGGGGATGGATATCCCACTTACCCTGATGTGATTATTACATATTGCCTGCCTTTATCAAAATAGCTCATGTAACCCATAAATGTAGACATCTACTATGTACCCACAAAAATTAAAAAGTCAGCTGTTCATCTAAATAGTTTTATTTTTAAAAAGGCTCCCTCTTATCCCCCTTGGCTTTTAAATTTTTATTTACCAAAGTATTCTGAAGTTTCATTAGGATATATCCAGATATGGATCTCCTTTTATTTATTCTACCTGGAAACTGTTGGTTATTTTGAATTAATGGATTGGTGTCTTTCATCTTATTTAGAAAATCTTATTCTATTCCTTTAAATATTAATTATTCCCCGGTCTCTCATTTTTTCTTGTTATGTAATTTCTGTCTAACGTGTTAGATTTATGACATTATCCTACGTATATGTCCCAACCTCTCTTCTTTATTTTTCATTTTTAAAAAAAGTCTGTCAGGCGTGGTGGCTCATGCCTGTAATCCCAGCACTTTGGGAGGCCAAGGCGGGTGGATCTCCTGAAGTCAGGAGTTTGAGACCAGCCTGGCCAACATAGTGAAACCTTGTCTCTACTAAAAATACAAAAAATTAGTTGGGTGTGGTGGCAGGTGCCTGTAATCCCAGCTACTTGGGAGGCTGAGGCAGGAGAATCACTTGAACCCAGGAGGTGGAGATTGCAGTGAGCTGAGATCACGCCACTGCACTCCAGCCTAGGCAACAAGAGCGAAACTCCATATCAAAAAAATAATAAAAAATAAATTAAATAAATAAATAAATAAATAAATAATTTAAAAAGTCTGTATTACACATTGCAAATTTCTTCTCATCTAGCTTTCAATTCATCAATTCTTACTTCCTTCACTGTCCAATACTTTGCCAAGCACCTCTTTTTAATTTCAATTGTATTTATATTATTTTTAGTTTAGATGTTGTAATTAGTTTTACTCTGTTGTTGTTTTTTTTTTTTTTGAGACGGGTTCTCGCTCTTTCGCCCAGCCCGGAGTGCAGTGGCGCAATCTCGGCTCACTGCAAGCTCCGCCTCCCGGGTTCACGCCATTCTCCTGCCTCAGCCCCCTGAGTAGCTGGGACTACAGGCTCCCGCCACTGCGCCCGGCTAATTTTTTGTATTTTTAGTAGAGACGGGGTTTCACCGTGTTAACCAGGATGGTGTCGATCTCCTGACCTCATGATCCGCCCGCCTCGGCCTCCCAAAGTGCTGGGATTACAGGCGTGAGCCATCGCGCCCGACTTACTCTGTTGTTTTTAATAGGTTCTTATTCTCTGAACATTTGTTTAGGTTTATCCTTTATTTCTTCCAACGTGGTAATCACAGTTGAATAATCTGCTGGATAATTCCAATATTTGCAGGTTTTTTAGATCTGTTTTTACTGTCTTTTTTTTCTGTTGTATTTAGCTAATGTTTTCTTGTATTCCTGCTTGCTGATTATTGCTGTTCAAAAATCACCTGAGCAGTTTCTATAATACCTAGCATGAGAATGCTTTCACTTAGAGAAGATTTGAGCTTGCTTCTTCTAAAATTCATGTAATATCTCAAATGCTTTGCCAGGGGAAGTGGTGATGGTATTGTGCTCTAATGTTGAAAGTGGAGTAATTCGGGGTTTCAGCCAAATGTGGGTATTCTAGGGAGTCCTGATCCTTGACTTCTGTCTCCCACTTGAAGCCAGAGAATCAAAGCTCAAATTTGTAGCATCATAAATATCCAGAGTTAAAAAATATCTTAGGTGTACTAATATTCCTCTTACCTTTCTGGTTCAAGTTTTTCTCAGGAATTTGGCCAGAAAATTCCCCACTAACTTTTTAGTTGTTCAGTGATTTTCTTATGAAATGATTTATTTTATAAATATATGTATATATATATATATTTTAGAGATAGGATCTCACTATGTTGCCTAGGCTGGTCTTGAACTCCTAGGCTCAAGTGATCCTCCAGCCTTGGCCTCCAAAAATGTTGGGATTGTAGGTATGAGCCACCACATGTAGCCTCCTTTATAAATGTTAATATGAAAATCTTAAAAAAAAATACTAAAAAACCAAATCTACCAATGTACAAAAAGATTATAGAGCATTACCAAGTGCGATTTATCCCAGGAATGCAAGGTTAAATTAATACTTGAAAATTAATTAATGTAATATACCATATTAATGTAAAAAGGGGAAAAAACACAAGATTATCTCAATGATGCAGAAAAAGCATTTGACAAAATCCAACACACTTTGATGATAAAAAAAAAAAAAAATCAACAAACTAAGAATAGCGGGGAACTTCCTCAACCTGATAAGGGTATCAATGAAAAACTCACAGCCAATGTCATAGCTAACAGTGAAAAATGGAATACTTTCCCCCTAGGTAAGGAACAACACAAGAATCATTCCTCTTGCCATTCTATTCAACATTGTATTGGAGGTTGTAGTCAGACCAATTAGGCAACAAACAGAAATAAAAGGCATCAGAAAGGAAGAAGTATAAATATTTTTATTGCAAAAATATCAAATATTTCTTACATATCAAAAATTCTAAGAAATTCACCAAAACTAATAAATGAATTCAGCAAATTACAGGATAGAAGGTGAATATACAAAAAAGCGATTGAGTTTCTATATACTAGTAAAGAACAATCTAAATTAAAAATTAAATTTCTGAATTAAAATTAAGAAAAAAATTTATTTACTATAGCATCAAAAGAAATAAAACACTAGAAAAAAAATTTAACCAAAGAAGGATTATACTTGTACACTGAAAACTAAAAAATATCATTGGAAGAAATTAGAGAAGTCATCTACACGTGGAAATATTTCCCAGTTTCATTGATTGGGAGATTTAATATTATTAAGATAGCAATACTCCCCAAGCTGATCTAAGATAGAATGTGATCTCTATCCAAATGCTAGCTTCCTCTCTCTTTTTTGTTGAAATTGATCAGCTGATCATAAAATGCATATGGAAATGCAAGAGACTCAGAATATCTAAAAAAATCTCACAAAAGAACAAAGAATAGTCTTTTCAACAAACAGTGCTGGGACTGTGGATATCCATATGCAGAAGAATGAAGTTACAGTCCTACCTCACACCATATATAAAAATTAACTAAAAATGATTGAAAAACTAAATTTAAGAGCTAAATTATAAAACTTTTAGAAAAAATATAGAAGTAAAACTTTATGACTTTGGATTTGGTAATGATTATTAGATACACTACCAAAAGCAAAAGCAACAAAAGAAAAAATAGAAATAAATTGAACTTCATCAAATTTAAGATATTTGTGCTTCCAAACACATTGTCAAGAAAGTCAAAAGATAACACACAGAATGAGGGGAAAACATGCATATTACATATCTAGTAGAAGGGCTGTATATACAATGTGTAAATAACTCTTACAACTCAATAATAAAAGGATAAATAACCCAATTTTTAATGGGCAAAGGACTTTGATAAACATTTCTCCAAAGAAAATACACAAAAGGTCAGTGAGCATATGGAAACATATACAACATCATTAGTTATTAGAGAAATGCAAATCAGAACCACTTGACATCATTGGATGGTCATCATTAAAAAGTGAGGTAATTACGAAACAGTTGGCTGGCATGGCAGTGTGTGCCTATAGTCCCAGCTACTTGGGAGGCTGAGAGGGGAAGATCGCTTGAACCCGGGAGGTGAAGGTTACAGTGAGCCAAGATGGCACCACTGCACTCCAGCCTGGGCAATAGAGTGAGATCCTGTCCTTCTGCCCCACCACCAAAAAAAAAAAAAAAGGTAATAAATTTTGGCTAGGACATGGAGAAATTGGAACATGGGAATATAAAGTAGTGTAGCTGCTTTGAAAAACGGTCTGAGTCTGACAGCTCCTCAAAAAGTTAAACATGTATTTTACAAAATGAGTTAGTAATTGTACTCCTAGGTTGATATCCAAGAGAGTGGAAAACATGTCCATACAAAAACTTGTATACAAATGTTTATAGCAGTATTATTTATCACAGCCAAAAGATAGAAACCACTCAAATGTCCATCAACCGATGAGTGGATAAACAAAATATGGCTATATCCATGCAATGGAATATTGTTTGTCCACAAAAAGGAATGAAGTACTGATACATGCCACAACATGGGTGAAACTTGAAAACATTATGCTAAGTGAAAGAAGCCTGTCAGTCAAAAAGGCCACATATGTATGATTCTATTTATATAAAATGCTCAGAACTGGCAAATCCAAGCAGACAGAAAGCTGCTCTATGGTTGCCAGAGGCTGGGGAGAAAAGGGATTGGGGACTGACTGCTAAGGAATACAAAGTTTCTCTCTGGGGATGGTAAAAAGGTTCTCGAATTAAATAGTAGCAAGACTTGCATAACTTTGTGACTATACACTGAATTTATGCTTTAAAGGGGTAAATTTTATGGTATATGAGTTATAATGCAAACACAATTTTTTTTTCTTTGAAACAGGCTGGAATGCAGTGGTGCCATCATGGCTCACTGCAGCCTCAACCTCCCAGGCTCAAGTGATCCTCCCGCCTGAGCCTCTTGAGTAGCTGGGACTATAGGTGAGTGCCCCCGCACTTGGCTTATTTTTAAATTATTTGGTGGAGACGGAGTCTCACTGTGTTGCCCAGGCTGGTCTCAAATGCCTGGACTCGAGTGATCCTCCTGTCTCAACTTCCCAAAGTGCTGGGATTACAGGCATGAGCCACTGACCCTGGCCCCAACAAAAATTTTTTTAAAGAATACTATACCTTCCGGTAATTCTGTGTTCTTATGGTGATCCTTATTTATAGAAGTCAGGGGTATGGAGAAGCAGGTGGTTTCTCTGAACTATTTACCTAAGTCAGTTTCCACTGAGATAAGCACATTCCAAGTGACCCTTAAAAAGTTTTTGGGGAGGGAGGGATTACAAAAGGACAAAGGGACATTTTTAGGAGTGATGGATATGTTCATTGTCTTGATTGTGTGATGGCTTCATAGATATATACTTATGTTAAGACTCATTTTGTAAACGTTAAGTATTTGCAGCTTATTGTATATCAATTATGTCTCAATAAAGCTATGGGGGGCTGGGTGGGTGGGGAGAAGGAGAAAGTATCCCCTATAGAAGGGACACTCGACAGCCAAGTTCACATGAGCCAGCCTTTCTCACTGGCTGCTAGAGAACTGGCATGACAGGTGTCTTAGTCAGTTCAGCTGCAACAAATTCATATGGACTGGGTGGCTTAAACAACAGTAATTTACTTCTCACAGTTATGGAAGCTGGGAAGGCCAAGGTCAAGGTGCTGGCCAATTTGCTTCTCTTCCTGGTTTGCAGAATGCAGTCGTTTTATTGTTTCCTCGCCTGGTGAAGACAAAGAGAGAATGGAAGCTCTCTCCTTTCTCTTACAAAGGCACCAGTCACGTGCACGAGGGCTCCCCCACCATGAGCCAATCACTGGCCAAAGGCCTCATCTCCTAATACCATCACATTGGAGATTAGGCTTTCACACATGAATCTAAGGACACAAGCTTCAGTCCATAGCAGGGAGAATGGAATAGGATTGCCCCTTGGCATATATGGAGGCCATAGGAGGAGCAACAGCATGGACTCCCACTTACCAAAGCCAATCTAGCTACTGCCACTTCTAAATGTCCAGCTGCCAGCAACAGAGGCCAATGTCGAGCTCCCGGTAAGACAGTGTTTCTCAACGAGACCAGCCAATCCCTTGGTAGCACCTGTCTACACTGAGCCCCTTCCACGCCAAATGATCCTTCCACACACGCACCGAGTCTATTCTGGATTTATCGTTCCTGCACACACCACTCTCTGGGGGTTCACAGAATGCCTAATCCACAGACAAGGAATTCTATATGACATAGAAGTGACCAGGTACCCATTTCAGAGCCAAGAAGGTACAGAGTGGGCCTGTGACCCTGGGGTCCAATGATAGAACCACATACCACCCCATGCAGATGCAGTCGGCTTGACAGAAAATTGCAACAGCTCCTCTAAGACACAGCTGATACGACGACTGCAAGGACAGCCTCTGTGTCACTGTTCAAGGTGTAGACAAGCAGCAAATTTCATACACAGCCAGTAGGAGCAGAAGTCCCTTTACAGAACTATTTGTGTCAATAGGTGGGAAAGCTCATTATCCAGCCCTCTCAGCTCCTGTACATATTCTACAGAAATGTTAGCTTAAGTATAGAATGAGAGGTGCCCAAGAATGTTTTTGCAACATTGTTGGCAATAATAAAATATGATAAACAACTTAAAGACCCATTAACAGGAGAATGGATCATAAAAGCACAGAACATTTATACAGTGGAATACCCTGCAGTCGCCTGTAATCCCAGCACTTTGGGAGGCCGAGGAGGGTGGATTACCTGAGGTCAGGAGTTCGAGACCAGCCTGGCCAACATGGTGAAACTCCATCTCTACTAAAAATACAAAAAGTAGTCAGGTGTGGTGGCACACACCTGTAGTCTCAGCTACTTGGGAGGCTGAGGGAGGAGAATTGCTTGAACCTGGGAAGCAGAGGTTGCAGTGAGCTGAGTTTGTGCCATTGCACTCCAACTTGGGCAACAGAGTGAGACTCTGTCTCAAAAAAAAAAAAGCATGAGCTAGAACAATACATCAGCTGGATGTGGTGGCTCACACCTGTAATTCCAGCACTTTGAGAAGCCAAGGCAGGAGAACCGCTTGTGCCCAGGAGGTTAAGAACAGCCTGGGCAATATAGTGACACTCTGTCCCTACAAAAAAAAAAAAAAAGAAAAGAAAAAATTAGCCAGGCATAGTGGTTTATGCCTATAGTCCCAGCTATTCAGGAGGCCAAGGTGGGAGGATGGATTGAGCCCAGGAGTTCGAGGCTGCAGTGAGCTATAATTGCACCACTTCACTACAGCATAAGCTACAGAGCAAGATCCTGTCTCAAACAAAACAAAACAAAACAAAATGTCAGTATGGATATATCTTCTTTTTTTGAAACGGAGTCTCAATCTGTCGCCAGGCTGAAGTGCAGTGGCATGATCTTGGCTCACTGCAACCTCCGCCTTCTGGGTTCAAGTGATTCTCCTGCCTCAGCCTCCCAAGTAGCTGGGACTACAAGTGCACACCACCATGTCCAGCTAATTTTTTTTGTACTTTTAGTAAAGACAGGGTTTCACCATGTTGGCCAGGATGGTCTCGATCTCTTGACCTCGTGATCCACCCGCCTCCCAAAGTGCTGGGATTACAAGCGTGAGCCACCATGCCCAGCCCGATATGACTATATCTTAAAAACACCATAATACAAAGAAAAAAATAAGCTGCAGAGTAATATAGCATTTGTTTTAAATTTGTGAACATTAAAACCAGTGTTAAATATCCCCTATGGGTTCATACACTTATAGCAATTATGTAAAAACACACATGGGGAGTGTAATCATCAAATGCAGAATAGTTCTTGCCTCTGGGAGATAGAAACTTGCATTTGACATGAGACGGGTACACAGGTGCCTTCCACTATGATCTCGAAAAAATGATCTAAAGCAAGTATGGACTGGGCATGGTGGCTCACACTTGTAATCCCAGCACTCTGGGAGGACGAGGTGGATGGATCACTTGAAGCCAGGAGTTTGAGACCAGCCTGGCCAACATGGTAAAACCCTGTCTCTACTAAAAATGAAAAAAATTAGCTGGGCGTGGTGGTGTGCACCTGTAATCCCAGCTACTTGGAAGGCTGAGGCATGAGAATCGCTTGAGCCCGGGAGGTGGAGGTTGCAGTGAGCTGAGATCACACCACTGCACTGCAGCCTGGGCAACAGAACGACACTCTGACTCAAATGAAAAAAAAATAGTGTTTTGATTACAGGCATGAGCCACAGTACCTGGCCTAATAATTGATATTATAGTAGTTTGTTTCATAGTCAGGCACATCTACAGAGATATAATCCATAGAAGAAATTGTGGTTTGAAAGGCCTTTGCATTTTTCTTTAAAATATTTTAAATGATGCATTATTTCAAAATCTGAAATGTACAATTTAACTAAAATTTAGCTTGGGTTTGGAATGTAGTGATGAGAGGCCTGCTCTAGGTTTTACTACTTTTTAATATTATTCTCTCGGAAAAAGTAATGTCAACTATTAATTGGTCCAAGACTTAGCTATAATATTATTTGCTTTATTTTTTGTTTAGTGTAAATATTTTATTTTAACAAAAACTTGTTTTCTTGAGGCAGGATCTTACTCTATCACTCAGGCTGGAATGCAGTGGCACCGTGATGCCTCGATCTCCCCAGCTCAAGGGATCCTCCCACTTCAGCCTCCCAGGTACCTGAGTGCCACCACACCCAGCTACTTTTTTGTATTTTTTGTAGAGACAGGGTTTCACCATATTGCCCAGGCTGATCTTGAACTCTTGAGGTCAAGCAATCCTCCTACCTCAGCCTCCCAAAGTGTTGGGATTACAGGCATGAGCCACTGTACCTGGCCAACAGAAACATTTTAAAAGACCACCCTTGTAATTTTAAACCTTTAGTCTCATTCAGCTCATGAATACGTGGAGATGTGATGACGAGGGGCACCTGGCTCCTGAATGGAGAAATACGGTTTTATTTTTGGTCTCAATGTGTCTTGATGAAAAGTGTTCTTACAATGAACTCTCATTTCCATGAAGTAGAGTGAGTCTTTTATTGTTGGACCCAAAGGGCCCATAACTTAGAGAGTAGGATGCGTTGCTCTGAATACACATATATTATAAAAGCAGAAGGCTACAGTAGAAAGATCAGTTAAAAGATGACCAGGCACAGTGGCTCATGCCTGTAATCCCAGCTCTTTGGGAAACCAAGGCAAGTGGATCATTTGAAGTCAGGAGTTCAAGACCAACATGACCAACATGGTGAAACCCCGTCTCTATACTGAAATACAAAAATTAGCCACATGTGGTGGTGGGCGCCTGTAATCTCAGCTACTCAGGAGGCTGAGGCAGGAGAATCGCTTGAGCCCAGGAGGAGAAGGTTGCAGTGAGCCAAGATTGCGCCACTGCACTCCAGCCTGTGCGACAGAGCGAAGATTGCCTCTCAAAAAATATAATGATAATAAAAAAGAAAGGGAAGCATTGCAAAGTACGAGTGAAGTGTGCAAGCACCTCCACTGCAGACATTACAGAGTAAATGGAAAGAAGGGGCAAATGAAAAGGGACAGACATTCAGACATGAACAGAGTGGTCGGGGACTCCTGGTCTCAGAGGTGGGCCCCCAAGTGTGTCCACACTATGAGATTAACCACAGAATTAGACAGCAATGAAGCATTCGAGTAGCAGTGGCCCCCTTGAGTCCTCATACAGGAAACAGAACTTGGCCTCCTTGAAAACGGGGCAAGCGTAGGGGTACAATGGGCAATCACAACTTTAAAGGAAAACTTGTATTATGAATTATTACTTCCGAAACCCAAACCCCTACAAAAGACCACTCTTAACCATAATGAATTTATAAAAAAGTGAATACAGATGCTCTTGAATATCCAACAAGCATCAGCCACCTCCTACCTCCCACTCGCTCCTCTAAATTAGAAGGTATGCAATAGATACATTGAGTTTTTTATAGCTGCTGGAGAACTCCCAAAATGCTTTACTTTGGACACATATGCTTTCAACCTATTAGGAAAATGTTCTAGTTGGAGGCAAGGCTTCTTACCCTTAAATCTACCAAATAACTTTTAATACAATCTACAAAGTATATAGTTAAATGTGCCTTTTATTAATTTAAAAGAAAGCCATAGAGCTTAGCATATTTCTTTTTGGATTGCAGGATCAGAGATGTATTGAACACGAAGCCCAAGTTGCTATTTTCATCCAAGGGAAAGAGGGACATTTCCCCATATGTTTTTGTTCACACACCGGTACATATAGTACCGCACCCAGTCCCATTAGGGGTAGCTGCCTTTGGAGCCACACTTAGATCTCCCATTTAAAAAGCTTCTTCTCACTTTGGAAGGCTGGTGGTTTTGTGATATTTCATAGGTATACCCCTAAATCAGCATTTTTAAAAACTTCTCACTATGGACAATTTGAAACATATACAGAAGAAGACAGACTTGTACAATGAACCCTCGTCACCCAGATTCAATAATTATCAGCTCAAGGTCAACCTTGTTTCATTTACATCCTCACCCACTTCCTGTCCTCTGGCATTGTTTTTTTGTTTTGTTAGTTTGTTTTTGTTTGTTTGTTTTTGAGATGGAGTCTCGCTGTGTTGCCCAGGCTGGAGTACGATGGAGCGATCTCAGCTCACTGCAACCTCCGCCTCCTGGGTTCAAACAATTCTGCTGCTTCAGCCTCCCAAGTAGCTGGGATTACAGGCATGCACCACCACGCATGGCTAATTTTGTCTTTTCAGTAGAGACAGGGTTTCACCATGTTGGTTAGGCTGGTCTTGAATTCCTGAAGTCAAGTGATCTGCCCACCTTGGCCTCCAAAAGTGCTGGGATCACAGACGTGAGCCACCACGCCTGGCCTCCCTGGCATTGTTTTTTTGTTTTTGTTTTTGTTTTTTGAGATGGAGTCTCACTCTGTCACCAGGCTGGAGTACAGTGGCACGATCTTGGCTCCCTGCAGCATCCGCTTCCAGGGTTCAAGCGATTTTCCTGCCTCAGCCTCCTGAGTAGCTGGGACTACAGGTGTGCACCACCATGCCCAGATAATTTTTGTATTTTTAGTAGAGATGGGGTTTCACCATGTTGGCCAGGATAGTCTTGAACTCCTGACCTCGTGATCCACCCGCCTCAGCCTCCCAAAGTGCTGGGATTACAGGCGTGAGCCACCACGCCCGGCCCTGGCATTGTTTTGAAGCTATTCCTGACATCATTTCAGGTGTAAATATTTCAAAGTTACTCTAATAGACAAGAACTCTTTTTAAGATAAAACATGTTCACAGTTTTATTTTTGCACCTATAAATAATAATTTCATACTATTGCCAAAGACAGTTCATTCAAACCAAATCGTTTTTTGGGAAAATTCCCATTTTGCACTATAAGGAGGACAACGTGGTTTGCCATCCTGTCTACGGAAAGAGAGTACAGGTTAAAACAAGGACAGAGAAGGCAAGGGAAATGTGATCCTTCCTGCATTAGGGAGGCGCTACAACAATAAAGCCTCTTTATTCCAATAACACTGGGGTGTCTCACGGAACTGAGCTCAGGACCTCAGCTGGGCCTCGGGAGGGGACGGACTCCCGAGAGGTGCTGAATGCAGTCACCCAGGATGCCCTCTCCATCTCACGACCTGCTTCCCTTTCATCTAAGCTTTCTATGCCGCTCACTCAGCAATGCTCCAGCCCCAGCATTTTGCCTACTCTGTATGGGAAACCAGCACACACCAAGATGGGAATATCTTAGAAGTGTAGGTTTCCAGGAAAAGGGGCTCTGATTGGCCAGTTTTGGTTAAGTCTACTCCTGGTCCGAGCATTAGGGGTTGGGGTCACGCGTTATGGATCTGGCTTTCTAAGCCTTCCCCCAAGGGTCTGGGTGGGTGGGGAGAATCTTGCAGAGAAAGCCAAGGGTCACCACTCAAAGGCTGGGCTGCTGCAGAAGAGGGTGGGAAGTCGAGGCCTCCCTGAAGCCCAGGAATCAAGAGCATAGCGGACCACCATGTGCAGGTGCTCTCATGCAGGGGCCATGCCTGCCTTCCCATGGGACAGCAGAACAGGTGGCCTCACTAGGGCTCTGTCCTGGGCTGGGTTGTCCAATTCAACAAAGTCTATGCTTCCCTCCCCCTCAACATGGTTTGATTGATGGATTGATTTTAGAGACAGGGTCTCCCTCTATTGCCCAGGCTGAAGTGCTGTGATGGGATCACGGCTCACTGCAGTCTCTAACTCCTGGGCTCAAGCGATCCTCCCACTTCAGCCTCCTGAGTAGCTGGGACTACAGGCGTGAGCCACCACTTCTGGCTAATTTTTTTTTAATTTTTTTGTAGAGACATTATCTCCAATTCCTGGACTCAAGCCATCCTCCCACCTCAGTCTTCCAAAGCTTCAGGATTATAGGCATGAGCCACCAATCTAAAACCCCAGCAGGGTGTTAGAACCAAGAATCTGCTGCAGCTTCCTCTCCAGTTATTAAGTGAGAACCAGTGTAGAAGCCAATGGGCACAGGCTTAATCAGCCTCTGGTTATAGTCTTGTCCCATGGAGGGGAAGGGGGGCAGGCAAGAGAAAACTTTTTAACAATTATTTGTCTCCAGTTCATCACGGGTGGGACTTCTGTCCCTGAGAGCAAGGCTATGGGGCAGGTAAGGACCAAGGCACAACGTGAGATGTGCAGATGAGACAGAGAGGTGTGGAAAGAAGCAGAACTAAATTCAGTGGAGGTGCCCAAACAGCACAGCCTGACTGACTGTCTTCGCCTTCTTCATTGCTGGAGGCCAGTGTTCCTTACGCCGTGTTTTGAGGACCCTCATCACTTCGAGGGCTGGTTAAAGAGTCAGACTCTGGCACTTGGTCCCAGGAATTCAATTCTACAGCCTTGGGGCCCTGCCTGGGAATCTGCCTTCTCAACAGGTCAGGAGATTTTGATGCACACCCAAGTTTGAAAACCCCTCACTGTGGATAGAAACACTGGTGAGGTGAACTACAGAATATTTGATTTATTCTTTTGCCTCTGAGCAAGATGAATTTTCCTAAAATAATTTCCCCACATTTCTGCGGTAATGGTGATGTGTATAGCCAGCATTCCACAGTTGTTAGTGAAGGCATTTCAGTCTATACCCGAAATACCTTTCCTCGTTCCAGGAGCTGCCCCAAACAGCTGCGTAGTTCAGCAAAAGCCCACAAAGCTCTCTTTGGCTCCCAGTCATACCACCATCCCCCGAAATTAGGGAAATGCTGTTTGTTTCGCTCAATTCCATGTATTCATGTTCTTGGACTCAACATTGGTGCTATGAGTTGACTAATATCATAATCATTATGTTTAGAAATTGTAAATTCTGGAGTTTGAAACATCACCAAGCCGGGTTTGGTGTGACAATATCTGGATGTGCACCTCAGAGAACCCCTGCTCAGGACAAAGTGTCCCACACTTGCGAAGTGTGATGGCTGCAATGAATATTACAAGGGAGGTCACCTGTTTCTGCAAAGCAGTTTTGCACTGGCCTTGAAAGAATCCTTTCTTTTAATTGCCTTTTGTTTGTTTGTTTTGTTTTTTGAGATGGAGTTTCGCTCTTGTCACCCAGGCTGGAGTGCAATGGCACAATCTCCACTCACCGCAACCTCTGCCTCCTAGGTTCAAGCGATTCTCCAGCCTCAGCCTCCTGAGCAGCTGGGATTACAGGTGCCTGCCACAATGCCTTGCTAATTTTTGTATTTTTCGTAGAGACGGGATTTCACCACGTTGGCCAGGCTGGTCTTGAAATCCTGACCTCAGGTGATCTGCCTGCCTTGGCCTCCCAAAGTGCTGGGATTACAGGTATGAGCCACCACGCCCAGCCTAAAAGATATAGTTGTTTATGCAACATGCTAGTATCATTTACCAGGGAACCATTATAATATGCCTATAAGCTTCATCACAACTTTATTTGTATTTTACCATGAGATTGATGTAAAACTAAGTGATCTGTTGCAAACATAACTATCTGAGGCACTCACTTTTTAGAGTTACCCTAATTCTTGGGTTCAGAGTACTGGGCTGTAGCTTTTAAACCTGAGAAAAACGTGATATTCTGTGAATGCACTCCATGCATCTATTTCAGAGTGGACGTTCTCTGGTTCAAATATCTTTGTGTGCATGCTGCTTTGGAAACACTTTCTCAGCTTCCGAGGCATTCTGCAAACACTTCCTGACATAGCCAAGATTCCAGGATATTTGCAGAAGAGTGGCAGCTCATCTCCCCACGATCCATTTCCGGCTGCACAGCTGAGAGGCCCAAAGTGGAAAGAGCAGCTAATGGCCTGGAGAATGTAGTTCATGGGCCCCAGAGTTCTTTATTTTTAACAGTGTGATTAAATAATATTTGTGACAGCACAGGAAATTAGACACATGTCTATTAAGTGCTTCTTTTGAAAAGGGCACAATTCCAGGGTTTAAAGCAATGATTTATGTGTTTCATTCATTAAAAAGAAATTCCAGCATCAACTGTGTGCTGGGTGTCGTAGGAGATGGGAAGTTGAGCAGTTCTCATTTTCAAGGAATTTACAATCTACAAGAGAAGATATGCCTCTGGCATTATTCCTTAGGTGACTTTTGTATTGCCGATGGACTCTGGAAATCTAAATGTTCTTTCACTGGTTTGTTGTGGCTTGGTAGGTAAAAATGCTTTCTGCATTATTCTGGAGATAGAAATCTTTTGCTTCACCGGAATATGTTTCTTTCCAATCACAAAAGAGTGAGTTAGCTGGATCTGGTGGTTTTCTGTGGGTGCATCTAAGCACTTCTGCAGCTTCTGAGATCTTTCATCTTAAGCTTGATGATGTGAAACATCTGTAACTATCATAAAGAGGACATGGGATGTTCACAAATAACCCTGATCCAGGAGCGAGAACAACCTGGGTGCTGAGTCTGGCTTTGCTGCTAATTAGTGGGGACCTTCTGTATACTTTGACTTCCCTAAGCCTTGAGTGTTTCATCTGGAAAAGGAGGACACGTGTGTCAATAAGTCTCAGGTTCCTTTTAGCAAGAAAATTCCATGAGGCCTTTTTCACTGAGGACACAATCTCTGGCGAGAGTCCCTTGCTTCATAATGACTGTTAGGTGACCCTGTTGAGGATTGATGACGTTTCTATTCTTCAGGCATTGTGCATCTTTTCTTTCCTTGTGTTTGTAATGGAGCAAAGTAAGAAACAAGTCATTGATATTTATTAAAGTTTTAAACATTGTTTTTGACGGTGCAGTTATGAGAAAATGAATGTTCATATTTCTTCAACATACATATTCCTATCTACTATGAAAATAAGAAAATCAAGTCATTAAGGTAGGCAAATTAAAAATGGAACTTTTGGGCCGGGCGCAGTGGCTCACGTGTGTAATCCCAGCACTCTGGGAGGCCGAGGCAGGTGGATCACGAGGTCAGGAGATCAAGACTATCCTGGCTAACACGGTGAAACCCCTTCTCTACTAAAAATACAAAAAATTAGCTGGGCGTAGTGATGGGTGCCTGTAGTCCCAGCTACTCAGGAGGCTGAGGCAGGAGAATGGCGTGAACCCAGGAGGCGGAGGTTGCAGTGAGCCTAGATCGCACCACTGCACTCCAGCCTGGACAACAGAGCAAGACTCTGTCTCAAAAAAAAAAGAAAGAAAGAAAGAAAGAAATGGAACTTTTGGGTTCTAGTGTCATTTCTTCCATCCTCTTTCAACCTCTAATCCCAAGACTACAAACAGGAAAGGTGATGACAGAGGTTGCACCATATCCATGTCCTAATGTCTTGCTGCTCTTCAATGAACAAAGGATAAAATCCCTGTCTTCACAATGTGCAAAGGGTTTTTTGTCCATCTTTTATATTTTAAAGATTAATTTCTTAGAGATATTTGTAAAAGCTACCATAAGGTCTTTATGAAGAACAAAGGATGGCAAGACACCAGAAACAGAAAATAAAAGGCAGAGATTCAGTGTTTATCCTGCTTTCTCTAGGCACGATGCCAAGCCATTGCACATAGGAAACTCTGGCCCACTTTGATAAAATGTGAACAAAATTCAAATATCAGGTCTTGGAAAGATCCGTAAATGTTCGTTTTGATTTTAAAAATATCTTCTAGTCAGTTTTTTAAAGGTGTAGCAAAAATTCACTTGAAAGTTTAGATATAACATTAGTAAAGTTTAGGTGTTCAGTCAAATCTTCAACTGGTTAGCCACAGAAAGTGTGATGATTATTTACTTAGAAAAGGTAGACTGTGAGTTTCTTAAGAAAAAGAAAAAGAAAACAGTCCCTTCTGAATGTGATGAAGGCTTGGGAATAAAGGCCAGTGTTCCAGAGAAGCAACTGTCCAGTACCCTGTCTAGTGTTCCAGTGACAGGCTACAATTTGGCAGCATGAGGGTGAGCTGGATTAAAGATGAGATCGTCAATTTGATGAGCAGAGTTTTGCAAATCTGGATGTAACCAATATAAATGTAAGTTTCAAGCAAGGTGTTGAGACTATATCTGGCTGCAAATGGCAGAAAACCCAAAATGACAGCAGCTTAAACATGACAGAAGTGGTTTCTCCAAGCAGCCTGGTGCAGGTTGGGTGCCTCAATCAACAGGAACCCAGGCTCTTTCCACCTTGTTGCACCCCTAAGCATTACCTATGGGCCAAGATGGCTCCTCAAGTCCCATATAGGAAGCAAAAAGATAGAAGGCAGAGGAAAACAAGGCCCCTCTATTTAAGGACACTTCCCAGAAGTGGCAAATACAACCCCCACTTACATCCCATTAACTAGAATCTAGTCACATGGTCACAATGGGATGTAAGTAGATGCACAAAAGGCTGGAATTCTGGCAGAGGTTGGGATTCTTGATTCTGGCTGCTTTGTGCTCAGTTAGAAATTGAGGTTCCATTATTGTAGAACAGTGCATCTGTGTAATAAAGAATTTGACCTTGCCCAAAGAGAGGTCCATCCTTTGCCTTCAGCTTCTGGTAGGTAATCTGTCAGCCCTTGGAAAATCATGCTCGATGGGAGTATCTTTGTTTAGATTGGGTGCTGGCCACACCAGGAAGTCTAACAGTGTGATTTAGGAGGGGGTTGGGGTCACGTCATATTAGCTCAACATCCAGAGGGGCTGGAGGCTGCGATCAACCACATGGGAAATCAATCATTACTACACAATGGAACCCCAATAAAAACTCTAAGCTTGGGTGGGCTTCCCTGGTGGGCAAACTCCATGTGTGTTGCCCACGTTAATGCCAGGAAAGTGGCACTATCCATGGCTTCCCAGGGAGAAAACAATGGAAGCTCTGTGATGGGTTCTTTCCTGGACTCTGCCCTATGTTCTTCTTCTCTTTTTTTTTTGAGACAGAGTCTCGCTCTGTCACCCAGGCTGGAGTGCAGTGGCGCGATCTCAGCTCACTGCAACCTCCGCCTCCTGGGTTCAAGCGATTCTTCTGCCTCAGACACCTGAGTAGCTGCGATTACGGGTGTGCAACACCATGCCTGACTAATTTTTGTATTTTTAGTAGAGACGGGGTTTCACCATGTTGGTCAGGCTGGTCTCGAACTCCTGACTTCGTGATCCGCCAGCCTCGGCCTCCCAAAGTGCTGGGATTACAGGCATGAACCACCGCTCCCGGCCCCCTCGGCTGATTTTAATCTGTATCCTTTTGCTGTAATAAACTGTAACCATGAGTACACCAGCTTTCAGAGAGTTCTGTGAGTCTTTCTAGTGAATTATCAAAACTGAGAGTGGTTTTGGTAATCCCCCATACTTTTTTTTTTTTGAGACGGAGTCTCGCTCTGTTGCCCAGGCTGGAGTGCAGTGGCATGGATTTTGGCTCACTGCAAGCTCCGCCTCCCAGGTTCACACCGTTCTCCTGCCTCATCCTCCCAAGTAGCTGGGCCTACAGACGCCTGCTACCATGCCCGGCTAATTTTTTGTATTTTTAGTAGAGATGGGGTTTCACCGTGTTAGCCAGGATGGTCTCGATCTCCTGACCTTGTGATCCACCTGCCTCGGCCTCCCAAAGTGCTGGGATTACAGGCATGAGCCACCACGCCCAGCCGGAATCCCCCATACTTTTCATTGTTCTCAGGAGTGAGGGTGATCGTGTGTAGACTATGCTCACTTTAACTTCATAATGCCCCAACCATTTTCTTATAACAGTACACTGGAGCGAAAGGACAAAGCTGATTGTGGCCAGAGGCTCGACGCTGCTCCAGGACTTACTTGTCTGCCCTGGAAATTGAGGACCCCAGTATCTTAATACACATGTAACTCATTCATGACATGCCAGGATTCTGCTATAGAAGAGGAGGAGAAAAGCAAACTGCCACAGCTTGCCCTCTTAGCCACCTGATATCCATACACATCTCTCCTCCCACACATGGTACATATTCATACCCTTACCAAGGGCAACAACTTCAGAGTCCCACCAATGCACTTCCTCCAGCTCGAAGTCCTGCACCCTGGGGTGGTGTTCAGGGCTCTCCATAAGTCTAGAAGGGCTCTTTGTAGGCTGGAAACCCACAAACTGAAAGAAAAGCTACCTTCCCCAACATGTTTGCCTCTGGACTGGCTCTCAATGTCCAGCAGAGAATCGGACATGTAAAGCCCTTTGTAAAACATTGAGACCTCAGTAAAACCTTTACTTGGGATACCGAAGCCATTGGGTTTTTCAGTGCAGCAAGGCCCCAAATTACCAGCTTATCACTCAAATTTGCTTGCAAGTAGCAGGCAGAGAGGGCTCCTTTGCCAAAACGATATTTTTCATTTGGTTGACAGACTGGCTGGCTTTCCCCAAGTTCACCTTTCTTTTGGATTTTGCAGGAAGTGGTAGGAAGAAGCTGACTGTGCCCAAAATTCTGATCTTCCAACCATTTCCTCCTGACTCTCAGCCTTGGTCAGCATGTAGTATGCCTTCTAAAGTAACCCTGGAAACATGCCACCGAATGTCCCATTGCCATGTCCTAATGATCATCATTTTTCCTGCCTGCAATATATGAGTCCCAGCCATGTCATTGCTAAGTCAGTGCCACAACCTAGGTTCTGCAACATACATTTTCCCACTTCCAGATACCAGATTTTGTCCTGGTTAGGACTGGAGGTAGCTGCAAGTGTCTGAAATTACAAAATAACAGTCACTCAAGCAAGATGAAGTGTGTAAGTTGCCAATTGCCGCTGTAGCCAATGGCCACAAACCTAGTAGCTTAAAACAACACAAATGTATTATCTTTCAGCTCTAGAGTTCGGAACTCTAAAATGAGAGTTGCGGAACTAAAATCAAGGTGTGGGCCAAGCTGAGTTCTTTCTGGAGGCTCCAGGGGAGAGCGTGTTTCCTTGCCTTTTCCAGGGGGTCGCAGCGCCTGCATTCCTTCTTGACCTCTGGGCCTTCCTACATATTCAAGGTGCCTCACTTCAACCTTGGCCACTCCTGTCATCACAGGTTGTTTTTCTGTCTCTGATCTTCCTGCTTATCTCATATAAGGACCCTTATGATGACTTTGAGCCTACCCAGAATAACTAGGATCATCCAGGCTAACCCCATCCCCCATCTCCAGGTCCTCAAGCACATCTGCAAAGTCCCTTGCCCCAGGTCAAGCAATATATTCAACTATTTCTAGGGGCAAGGATGTGGGCATCTTTTTCGGGGAAGGAGGGAAGTATTATTCTGTCTACCCCAGCAAGATAGCTGTTTGTTTCTCTCTTAAATAAATATAGGCAGCTGGGGCCAGGACGGAGGGTACCTGGAAGTGCTCAGCCTCCTTCTGCCTTGTCCCTCATCCCTCTACAATCCTAGTAAGTAGCTTCTGCGTCAAGGCCCCAGAAGACTACACAGACTCAGGCCAATGCATCCAAATACTAACCAGCAAGTGGGGAGAATGGGAGGAAAGAAGGACTTGCACACCCTCTTTTTTTTTTTTTTTTTTTTTTTGAGATGGAGTCTTGCTCTGTCACCCAGGCTGGAGTGCAGTGGCAAAATCTCAGCTCATGTAACCTCTGCCTCCCAGGTTCAAGAGATTCTCCTGCCTTAGCCTCCCAAGTAGCTGGGATTACAGGTGCCCACCACCATGCCCAGCTAATTTTTGTATTTTTAGTACAGACGGAGTTTCACCATGTTGGTCAGGCTGGTCTCGAACTCCTGACCTCAGGTGATCCGCCTGCCTCGGCCTCTCAAAGTGCTGGGATTGCAAGTGTGAGCCACTGCCCGGCTTGCACCCTCTCTTGAAGGGCACCTCCCAAGAGTTGCACACTAGGTTTCCATTAACAGCCCACATGGCCACCTCTAGCTGCACAGGTGGTGAAGAAATGTAAGGTTTCTTCAGGGCAGTCACGTGTCCGTCCAGCTAAAAAGTTGAGGTTTAGGTCGGGCGTGGTGGCTCATGCATGGAGGCTAAGATGGATGGATCACCTGAGGTCAGGAGTTCGAGGCCAGCCTGGCCAACATGGTGAAACTCCGTCTCTACTGAAAGTATTAGAAATACAAAAATTAGCTGGGCGTAGTGGCAGGCACCTGTAACCCAGCTGCTTGGGAGGCTGAGACAGAAGAATCGCTTGAACCCGGGAGGCGGAGGTTGCAGTGGGCCAAGATGGCGCCAGTGCACTCCAGCCTGGGCAACAAAGAACAAAACTCTGTCTCCAGAAAAAAGTTGAGGTTTCTGCTATCACAGAGGTAGGGGAGGACATATAGGGGGAGACATCTAACGGAATGTCTAGAGTCCCTGACCTGATCCCTAAAATTACATGTAAATTTTCATGTGGGGATTCAATGCGAACATGTGAAATTCCAGAAAGCAGACAGGTCTACCTAACTGTTACTCATCTTGTGCAGATCTTTGACATAATTCAACAAGCATCCTTTGTGTAGCGCCCAGACTAATGCTGTTCCCTTAAAAAAGTAGGGAGAGAGAGAAAAAAGGACCTCACATTAAACACCCTTCAGGGAAAAACATGAAATAGAAGTTTACTAATTCCAAAAGTAAATAGAGGGGTTTTTCCTCCTGAAGCTCAGAATATACCAAATTATCTACTGCCGATCAGCGAATAGATAATTTGGGTGTGACGGCTGGGGTGTATCCCAGAGTGGAGTGAGGCTCCAGGGCGCGGGGAACCAGGAAGCGGGGACTCTTTCCTACACTGACCGTTAAGTTTCATGAAGGCCCTGTGAGTGTATCTGACGGGAATGGGGATTTGAGTGGGACATGGAACCCTGACCCCTCATCTAAAGGTGGAGCCTCTCTCGCTGTCTCAGCACAGGTCCATTCAGTGACTGAGTCACACTGGGGCTAGCTGCTATGTTGTTTTCTATTGTCCCACTTCTTTTTATCCTACTTTGCCACCATGGGCATTGCCCACTCACCATGGTCTGTTGTTGAGATTACTACAAACATTTGCCAACTGGAATGTGTGGTGAGGTGCTACCCTCTAACACACGCTGCACACTGCAGGCGACGTGCAGGGTCTTTCTAAATGCAAAGGTGATCATTTAACGTTATGGGTTGCATTGTGTTCCGTTAAAAAACACATGTTGGGGCCAGGCATGGTGGCTCGTGCCTGTAATCCTAGCACTTTGGGAGGCCGAGGCAGAAGGATCGATTAAGCTCAGGAGTCTGAGACCAGCCCGGGCAACGTGGCAAAACCCCACCTACAAAAATACAAAAATTAGCTGGGCATGGTGGCTCATGCCTGTGGTCGCAGCTTTTCGGGAGGCTGAGGCAGGACGATTGCTTGAGCCCAGGAGTTTGAGGTTGCAGTGAGCTGTGATCGTGCCACTGCACTCCAGCCTAGGTGACAGAGTGAGACTCTGTCTCAAAAATAAATAAATAAACAAATACGTAATAGAAATTAATTTCTCACAGTTTGAGAGGCTGGGAAGTCCCAGATCCTGGCACTGGCAGGTTGGGGCCTGGTCTCTGTGCTTCAGAGCTGGTCTCAAATGCTGCATCCTCTGAGTGGAGAAGCATCATGTCCTCACACGGCAGAAGAGCAGAGGCAAGCAGACCCACGCCCCAAAGCCGCCCTTGTTATAGCAGCATCGGGCCCATCAAGCCCCACCTCCCAACACTGTTGCACTGGGGATTAAGTTTCCAACATTCGAATGCTGGAGAGGCCACATTCAAACCACGGCACCTTCCATGTACCTCCATAGCTCTCTGTATGTAGAGGAATGAACTGCTATCAAGAGGAGAAATCTGGGCATAGGAGGAAAACTTCGGAGAATGGCAATAACCCACTCAGAATTCATTCATCATGGTTCAGACAGAGAGAAATTGTTTAAATAATGAGTGAAGAAATCAGACCCAAGACAGAGGAAAATATCCGATGACAAAATAAGCCCACGACATGTTAAAAAGAGGAGCGAGACCATGTGCTCTATGAGTCTCTTAGTTATGAGATATGTGTACTCATAGCAGGCTGAGTGTTGGCCTCCCCAAAAGATATGTCATCTTAGAACCTGTGCATGTGACCTCATTTGAAAAAAGTTCTCTGCAGGTGTAATTAAGGATTTTGAGATGAGATCATCCTCGATTATCTGGGTGGATCCAAAATCCAATGGCAAGTGTTCTCATAAGATGTAAAAAAGGAGCCAGGCGCGGTGGCTCACACTTGTAAATCCAGCACTTTGGGAGGCCAAGGTGGGCAGATCATGAGGTCGGGAGTTCGAGACCAGCCTGGCCAACATAGTGAAACCCAGTCTCTACCAAAAATACAAAAAATTAGCCGGGTGTGTTGGTGGGCACCTGTAATCCCAGCTACTCGGGAGGCTGAGACAGAAGAATCGCTTGAACCCAGGAGGCAGAGGTTGCAGTGAGCCGAGATGGTGCCATTGTACTCCAGCCTGGGTGACAGTACGAGACTCAGTCTCAAAAAAAAAAAAAAAGAAGAAGAAGAAGAGGAGGAAAAGGGAGAAGACACACAGAGGAGAAGCAGATGTGAAAACCAAAGTGGAGATTGTAGTGATGTGTCAGCGAGCTAAAGGACGCCAAGGGCTGCCGGCAGCCAGCAGAAGCCAGCACAGAGGCGTGGGACAGATTCTCCTGCAGACACTCCAGGGGTAAGCGGCCCTGCCAACATCTTAAAATTGGACTCTTCTGGTTCCCAGGATTGTAACAGCATAAATTTCTATTGCTGTAAGCCACCAATTTTGTGATAATTTGTTACAGCAGTTCTAGGACGCTAGTACAGCCCCCTAAAGTAACTAAGGAGAAAACTAGACTTGGCCATTGTTGGAATGAAAGTATCTCCGCAATCACCCACCCCTGCCGCACTCTGGAGCCAGCGAAGGCCTGGCTGGTGGGGGGTGTCCTGCAAGCAGCAGTGTTGTCAACACCCGAGGAAGGCCAGGGCTGGGACTCTGTGCACAGGTAGGAGGGGTACAGGGTCTTGGGAGGGGCTAGTAAGAGACTAACTGCCCCCAACACTTTGATGCTTACAGTAACTCTTCACACTCTACTGGAATTACTTGTTCAGTCATCTCTCTTCCCTTCTGGGCTGTAAACTACATGAGGGGAAGATTGCACCTGTTTTATTCCCTGGTGAGTCTTCAGGATTCAGTACCATATATAATTGACACCCAGCAAATAGATGTGCAATGACTGACCAAAGAAATGTATCATATCTTTTTGTTGTTGTTGTTAGACCAAGTCTTGCTCTGCTGCCCAGGCTGGAGTGCAGTGGCATGGTCTCGGCTCACTGCAACCTCCACCTCCCGGGTTCAAGCGATTTTCCTGCCTCAGCCTCCCAAGTAGCTGGAACTACAGGTGTGTGCCACCACATCCGGCTAATTTATTGTATTTTTAGTAGAGAAAGGGTTTCACCGTGTTGGCCAGGCTGGTCTCAAACTCCTGACCTCAAATGATCCACCCACCTCAGCCTTTCTAAGTGCTAGGATTATAGGCGTGAGCCACCATGCCCGGCTTGAAAAATACCTTTTTTAAATCTCTGTAAATTGTATAATAAGCACCTCTATCACAATTTCCAGCCCCAACTTTTATTTTAAGTTTCAAACGTAGATAGGAGCTGGAAAAAATGTACAATGAACAGGCACCACCCAGATTCTAGAATAAATGTTTTGCTATGTTTGCTGTATCACATATCTACCTATCCATCAATCTATCTAATAAAACATTTTGCCCTCAGTTAGGGTTAATATTGAAACACCTCAGGTAACCAAGAAGAGCTCCATGATAATGTAGAAAATAAACCAATGGGGCCGGGCATGGTGGCTCACGCCTGTAATCCCAACAGTTTGGGAGGCAGAGGAGAGCAGATCACCTGAGGTCAGGAGTTCGAGACTAGCCTGGCCAACATGGTGAAACTCCGTCTCTACTAAAAATACAAAAATTAGCCAGTCATGGTGGCGTGCGCCTGTAATCCCAGCCACTTGGGAGGCTGAGGCAGGTGGCAGAGGGGTGTCGCTTGAACCCAGGAGGCGGAGGTTTTGGTGAGTTGAGATTGCGCCACCTCACTCCAGCCTGGGTGACAAAGTGAGACTCCATCTCAAAAAAAAAAAAAAGAAAGAAAGAAAATAAATCAATGGGACCATAATTGACATGAACTAAGGATACCTCACCTGGAGGACCCATCCCTAGGGCCCACGCCTGGGCCCACTCAGTCAGGATCAGGGAGTAAGCCTGGCTGGATCTGGAGCCAAGATGAGGACCTTCCCTAAGGGCCTGTGGCATCACTTGACATCTTCTTGCCACATGAGACTCCTGGAATTCCAGGAAATCCCAATAAACAGAAGCCCAGGATAATGGGCAGTTGGGAGTGGTGGAAGAAAGAGATTTGGTGCAGCCACAACTGATGAATCCCTGGCAGCCACCAAGAGCTGTTGCTGGGGAGGCCACCATGCTCCAGCATGGTGTCTGCTGCCTGGATGGGCCTGCGTCTTCTTCCTGCAGGGCCAGCGCACATGCTATGCACTGCAGCTGCTGCAGCTGATACGGGAGCCAGAGTGGGGACCTGGCCACTGTCACGGTTCAACCACGGTTAGCTCCACTCCCTGAAACGTTCTTAGGCATTCCTGCAGTGGCAGGAAATCAAGCGAATGTTGATGTATTTTACAAAGGCTTGCCCTATTCTTTGCAGAGTTATTAGCTTTACCCCATAACAGTGGTCCCCAACCTTTCTGGCACAAGGGACTGGTTTCATGGAAGACATTTTTTTCCATGGACAGGGCAGGGGAATGGGTTTGGAATGATTCAAGTGCGTTACATTTATTGGGTACTTCACTTCTATTATTATTACATTGTAATGATATGTAATGAAATAATTATACAACTCACTATAATGTAGAATCAGTGGGAGCCCTGAGCTTGTTTTCCTGAAACTAGATGGTCCCATCTGGGGGTGAGAGAGACAGAGACAGATCATCAGGCATTAGATTCTTATAAGGAGCATGCAACCTAGATCCCTCACACGTGCAATTCACAATAGGGTTCATGCTCCTATTGAGAGGTGACAGCATGCTGGCAGTCCTCACAGCACTCCCTTGCTCTCGGTGCCTCCTCTGCCTGGGCTCCCACTTTGGCGGCACTTGAGGAGCCCTTCAGCCCACTGCTGCACTGTGGGAGCCCCTTTCTGGGCTGGCCAAGGCCAGAGCTGGCTCCTTCAGCTTGCAGGGAGGTGTGGAGGGAGAGGTGCGAGTGGGAACCGGGGCTGCGCGCAGCACTTGCGGGCCAGCTGGAGTTCCGGGTGGGCGTGGGCTTGGCAGGTCCCGCACTCGGAGCAGCCGGCCAGCCCTGCTGGCCCCGAGCAATGAGGGGCTTAGCACCCGGGCCAGCGGCTGCGGAGGGTGTACTGGGTCCCCCAGCAGTGCCAGCCCACTGGCGCTGCGCTCGATTTCCTTGGCTGCCTTCCCGCGGGGCAGGGCTCGGGACCTGCAGTCCACCATGCCTGAGCCTCCCACCTCCTCCATGGGCTCCTGTGTGGCCCGAGCCTCCCCGTGCTCCCCGTGGAGCGCCACCCCCTGCTCCACGGCGCCCAGTCCCATCGACCACCCAAAGGCTGAGGAGTGCAAGCGAATGGCGCAGGACTGGCAGGCAGCTCCACCTGCAGCCCGGGTACGGCATCCACTGGGTGAAGCCAGCTGGGCTCCTGAGTCTGGTGGAGAAGTGGAGAACCTTTATGTCTAGCTCAGAGATTATAAATACACCAATCAGCACCCTGTGTCTAGCTCAGGGTCTGTGAATGCACCAATCGACACTCTGTATCTAGCTACTCTGGTGGGGCCTTGGAGAACCTTTGTGTGGACACTGTATCTAGCTAAGCTGGTGGGGACGTGGAGAACATTTGTGTCTAGCTCAGGGATTGTAAAGGCACCAATCAGTGCCCTGTCAAAACAGACCACTCAGCTCTACCAATTAGCAGGACATGGGTGGGGCCAAATAAGAGAATAAAAGCAGGCTGCCCGAGCCAGCAGTAGCAACCCGCTCGGGTCCCCTTCCACACTGTGGAAGCTTCGTTCTTTCGCTCTTTGTAATAACTCTTGCTACTGCTCACTCTTTGGGTCCACACTGCTTTTATGAGCTGTAACACTCACCACGAAGGTCTGCAGCTTCACTCCTGAAGCCAGCGAGACCACGAGCCCACCGCGAGGAACGAACAACTCCAGAAGCACCGCCTTAAGAGCTGTAACACTCAGCACGAAGGTCTGCAGCTTCACTCCTGAGCTAGTGAGACCACGAACCCACCAGAAGGAAGAAACTCCAAACACATCCGAACATCAGAAGGAACAAACTCCAGATGCGCCACCTTAAGAGCTGTAACACTCACCACGAGGGTCCGCGGCTTCATTCTTGAAGTCAGTGAAACCAAGAACCCACCAATTCCGGACACACTATGAGACTCTACGGCCGCCGCTGATCTGACAGGAGGCAGAACTCAGGCAGTAACGCCAGCGATAGGGAGTGGCTGTAAGTATAGATGAAGCTTCGCTGGCCCACCTGCTGCTCAGCTGCTCACCTCCTGCTGTGCCGCCGGTTCCTAACCAGTCCGCGTCTGTAGGGGGGATGAAAGAGGCCCCTGCCGTTACACACATTTGGGGGACTTGTTTCTGGCAAGTTCAGGCTACAGTTCTTATGCTTTCTTTTAGTAGATTTACATTTTAGAATTTGGAATAACTTCAGTCCACAAACTCTCAGGACGTGCTGGCGCATTGTTGATGTGCTTCCAGAGGTTTACAGTCAGCACAGGGCAGGACCCCCATCGCAAACGACACCCCGCACTGGGGCAGGCAAGGAGGAAGCAAACGCACAAACCAGGAAAGTGGACACGTGTTGCCACACGTTAGCTTTGAATTATTGCTAGGCTGTGAGAATGAAATGAAGGTAATAGATAAAATGTGTGGTTTCCGCAAGCTTTCCTTCTCTTATTGCCTCTTACATATTGAAACTGTTTGTGATGTAGTATTCATTGATTTGCCTATTGACATAACTTAGATGTCTCCCCTATAAATGGTAAGAAGACTATTCAGAAACTGGTAAATTGACCTTGTATATATAACTCAACTGAAAACTCCATCCCGGGTTGAGTTAGGAAAGCCAATTCATCTGTGTTTGGTTTAAGGTTATTTACATTGGTTTCTGGACTGGGCATGGTGGCTCATGCTTGTAATCCCAGCACTTTGGGAGGCTAAAGTGGGAAAATTGTTGAGCCCAGAAGTTAAAGACTAGCCTGGGTAGCCTGGGCATCCTGGGCGCTGTGGCTCACGCCGGTAATCCCAGCACTTTGGGAGGCCGAGGCAGGCAGATCATGAGGTCAGGAGATCAAGACCATCCTGGCTAACATGGTGAAACCCCATCTCTACTAAAAATACAAAAAATTAGCTGGGCGTGGTAGCAGGCGCCTGTAGTCCCAGCTACTCAGGAGGCTGAGGCAGGAGAATGGCGTGAACCCGGGAGGTGGAGCTTGCAGTGAGCTGAGATCGTGCCACTGCACTACAGCCCGGGCGACAGAACAAGACTCCGTCTCAAAAAAAAAAAAAAAAAAAAAAAAAGACTAGCCTGAGCAATGTAGCAGACCCTGTTTCTACAAATAATCAAAAAATTGGACAACCATGATAGTGTACTCCTATAGTCCCACCTGCTTGGGATGCTGAAGCAGGAGGATCACTTGAGCCCAGGAGGCTGAGGCTGCATTGAGCCTTGTTCGTGCCAATGCACTCCAGCCTGGGTGACAGAGTGAGACCGTGTCTCAAAAATAATAGTAATAACAAAATAAAATAAAAAATAAATTGGTTTCTGGCTCTTGCAGTTGAAATAATGCTAATGCTGCTCTTGTCAATTTCCTTTCACTCTTTTATAATTTAATAGGAAATATTTTTAACTTGAATAGTAAATACTTTCATTTACTGGCAAATATTTTTGAAATAATGCATATCTGTGAGAAGAGCAAAAACCGAACAAAAGGGCCAGGCGTGGTGGCTCATGCCTGTAATCCCAGCACTTCGGGAGTTCAAAACCAGCCTGACCAAGATGGTGAAATCCCATCTCTACTAAAAATACAAAAATTAGCTGGGCGTGGTGGCAGGCACCTGTAGTTCCAGCTACTTGGGAGGCTGAGGCAGGAGAATTGCTTGAACCTGGGAGGCGGATGTTGCAGTGAGCCGAGATGGCTCCACTGCACTCCAGCCTGGATGACAGAGTGAGACTTCATCTCAAAAAAAAAAAAAAAAGAAAAGAAAAAGAAAAAAAAAGAAACTTTATAGTATTAGCTTTTAGGTCCATGATCCATTTCAAGCTAATGTTTGCATATAGTGTCAAGTAACAGGCAAGGTTTATTTTTTCCCGTACGGATATCCAGTTGTTCCGGCACAAGTTGTTGAAAAGGCTTTCCTGTCCCTGTGGAATTGCCTTGGCACCTTTGTTGAAAGTCATATATGATTTTTGTTGACCATATGTGTATGGTTTTATTTCTGGACTCCCTAATCTGTTCCATTGATCTGCTTATCTATCTTTAAGCATTGATCCTTGTTGTTTTATGCTAGGTCTTAAAGTCAGGCAGTGTAAATCCTCCCACTGTGCTCTACTTTTTGAAAATGTGTTGGCTGTTATACGATCTTTGCATTATCATGCAAGTGTTTAAATTTTTAAACCAAAAACTAGGATTATAGAATGCAATTGCATTGAGGGAGAGATGGCATCTTGAGTCTTGTACTCCATAAACATGGAATGTTTCTCCATTTATCAGACCTTCTTGTATTTTCTTTCAGCATAACCATGTTTTCAGTGACTGCCTAATATCTCGTTGATTTGAAGGTGTAATGTATCCGACCATGTCCATTTTGCCAATTAGATTGTTTCCACTTTTTCATTATTAATAATTTGCCATGAATACCATGGTGTTTTTATTAGTCTGTCCTCATGCTGATAATAAAGATGTACCCGAGACTGGGTAATTTATAAAGGAAAGAGGTTTAGTGGACTCACGGTTCTGCATGGCTTGGGAGGCCTCACAATCATGGCAGAAGACAAATGAAGAACAAAGTCATGTCTTACATGGTGGCAGGCAAGAGATCTTGCGTAGGGGAACTCCCCTTTTTTTAAATTTTTTTTTGAGACGGAGTCTTGCTCTGTCACCCAGGCTGGAGTGCAGTGGCGCAGTCTCGGCTCACTGCAAGCTCCGCCTCCCAGGTTCACGCCATTCTCCTGCCTCAGCCTCTCCGAGTAGCTGGGACTACAGGTGCCTGCCACCACGCCCACTTAATTTTTTGTATTTTTGGTAGAGACAGGGTTTCACTGTGGTCTTGATCTCCTGACCTCGTGATCCGCCCGCCTCGGCCTCCCAAAGTACTGGGATTACAAGCGTGAGCCACCGCGCCCGGCCGGGAACTCCCCTTCATAAAGCCATCAGATTTTGTGAGACGTATTCACTATCAGGAGAACAGCACGGGAAAAACCTGCCCTCATGATTCAGTTACCTCCCACCGGGTCCCTCCCATGACACATGGGGATTATTAGATGTCAAGGTGAGATTTGGGTGGGGACACAGAGCCAAACCATATCAGTGTTTAAAAAATGTTTTTTTCTCAAATTTAGGATTACTTGATCGCTGGGAAATTTTTTTTCCAAATTTAGAATTAATCTTTACATAGATTCCCAGCAGTCAAATTACTGGGCCAAAGAATATAAACATTTTAAAGGCATTGGTATATATTTCCAAGTTTATTTCTACATGTGTTGTACCATTCACATTGCTATCATCAATGAATGAAATGCCTGTTTCACCACATAGCTGCCAATATTTAGTATTTTTTGCTAATTTAATCTGTGAAGTAGAAGATTTCTACTAGAATTTCTTTTATTTCAATTGAAGTGAAACATTTTCCCATATGTCTGCTAACTACTTGATTTCCTCTTTTGCAAACTGTTATTCATGTCCTGTGTCTTAGAGTTCTTATTATAGATGTGAATGTTATCCCCTCTGGTAGTCAAAATTCTAAGAATGACCCCCAATGACCTTCTTCTTTCTATAATCCCCTCCCTCTGAGTGAGGGCGGAAGCTGTGGATATGATGAAATAGCACTCCCAAGATTATGTTACCTGGCATGGTTAATCTTAAAATAGGGAGATTTTCTATGTGGGCCTAATCTAATATCATTAGCCTTTTAAAAGCAGAAAATGTTCTCTGTCTGGCAGCAGAAAGGAAGGCAGAAAGGGAAGTCAAAGAGATTCAAAGCACAAGAAGGATTTGACGCATCATGGCTGGCTTTGATGATGGAGGGGCTCTGCCCACTGATCAGAGAGAGGTCTTTAAAAGCCGAGAGTGGTCCCTGCTGACAGTCAGCGAGGGCACGTGACTGGAGTCCTACAACCACAAGGAACTGAATTCTGCCAGTCACCTCAATGAGCTTTCAAGTAGGTGCTTTCCAGAGCCTCCAGGTAATAGCCCAGCCTGGCAGACACCTTGATTTCAACCCTGTTTGACCCTAAGCAGAGAATCCAGTTGAACCCACAGAGCTGTGAGCTAATCAGTGGGTGTTGTTTCACCTCTCTACATTTATAGTTATTTATTACACGGCTATAGAAAACTAACACGTCCTCTATGGTCAAAATGTGAACTTTTCTTGTCATATTTGTTGTATATATTTCCCAAAATGTTCTTTCCTTTTTTTTTTTTTTTTTTTTTTTGGCGGGGGGGACAGCGTTTCGCTCTTGTTGCCCAGGCTGGAATGCAATGGCACAATCTCGACTCACCGCAACCTCCACCTCCCAGGTTCAAGTGATTCTCCCCTGTCAGCCTCCCGAGTAGCTGGGATTACAGGCATGCGCCACCACACCCGGCTAATTTTGTATTTTTAGTAGAGACAGGGTTTCTCCATGTTGGTCAGGCTGGTCTCAAACTCCCAACCTCAGGTGATCCACCTGCCTTGGCCTCCCAAAGTGCTGGGATTATAGGTGTGAGCCACCGTGCCCAGCAGTTCTTTCCTTCTTATTATGGGTTTCCCTACTGATGTATAGGAAAATTTTGTATGTAATAAATTGACTTTTTTTCTTTTCTTTTTTTTTTTTTTTCAGACATGATCTTGCTTTGTGGCCCAGGCTGGAATGCAGTGATGCGATCACAACTCACTGCAGCCTCGACCTCCCCGAGCTCAAGTGATCCTCTGGCCTCAGCCTTCTGCATAGCTGGGACTACAAGCACATGCCACCATGCCTGGCTAATTTTTGTATTTTTTACATAGGGGTCTCACTATGTTGCCCAACTCCTTGGCTCAAGTGATCCTCCCACCTCAGCATCCCAAAGTGCTGGGATTACAGGCATGAGCCACTGCATCCAGCTGTGGCTATGTTTTTCCATTGTGATGTTTCTTTTTTGTTTGTTTGTTTTTTGTTTTTGTTTTCGTTTTGGTTTTGAGATGGAGTCTCGCACTGTCACCCGGGCTGGAGTGCACTGGCACTATCTCGGCTCACTGCAACCTCCACCTCCCGGGTTCAAGCAATTCTCCTGCCTCAACCTCCGAAGTAGCTGGGATTACAGGTGCGTGCCACCACGCCCAACTAATTTTTGTATTTTCAGTAGAGACGGGGTTTCACCATCTTGGCCAGGCTGGTCTCAAACTCCTGACCTTGTGATCCGCCCGCCTCAGCCTCCCAAAGTGCTGGAATTACAGGCGTGAGCCACTGCGCCTGGCCTCCTTTGTGATGTTTCTATCAGTCATGTAGAAAGTCTACCTACCTTTACCCCACTGAAGTTTTAACAATTCCATTGTATTTCTCTTTTCTGTGTGGTTTAATTTTTTAAATTAAAAATTTTTTAAATTAGCTAAAACATTTACGTGGATACAGAGTCAAAATTCTATGACATAACATGCAGAGATGTCTTGCTTCTCTTCCTGCCTCCCTGCCCTATTCTGTCTTTTCCCCTTCGGTAATCATTTGATCTGGTCACCTACTGCCACATCACAAACCACCTCAAAACTCAGTGGCTTAGAACAATGGCCACTGTATTATTTTTCACAATTCTACGTTGGACTGTGGCTCAGCTGAGTGGTCCTTTTGCCGGTCTCACTTTGTGTCGTTCACGTGACTGCAGTTTTATGGCAGTGGAGTGGAAATCCCAAGATGGCTTCATGTGTATGTTGGGTCCTTGTGGACATGGCAGGAGGGCCATTCTTGGTGGCTGCGCTGGGGGAGCTGGGGTTTTCTCTCTCTCTCTCCCATCCCTTCTTTCTCCATATTGTTCAGGCCTCTCCTCTTTGTGGTCCTTCAACAGTCTGTCCATCAGGGTCACTGGGCTTCTTACATCATACTCAGCCCTCCCAGCATGTAAAAGCGGAAGTTGTCAGGCCAGGCCTTTTTTTTTTTTTTCAAAATGGCGTCTTGCTCTGTCATCCAGGCTGGAATGTAGTGGTGTAATCATAGGTCACTGCAGCCTCAAACTCCTGGGCTCAAGCAATCCTCCCACCTCAGCCTCCTGAGTAGCTGGGATTACAGGCGCATGCCACTGTGACCAGCTAATTAAAAAAAAATTTTTTTTTGTCTCACTGGGTTGCCCATGCTGGTCTTAAAATCCCGACCTCAAGCGATCCTCCCACCTTGGCTCATAATTTTGGGACTACAGGCACAAGCCACTGTGCCAGGCCTGTTGCCAGGCCTTTTTAAGATTTAGGTGCAGAGGCTGGCCGCGTTGGCTCATGCCTGTAATCCCAGCACTTTGGGAGGCTGAGGCAGGGGGATAACCTGAGATTGGGAGTTTGAGACCAGCCCGACCAACATGGAGAAACCTCATCTCTACTAAAATACAAAATTAGCAGAGCATGGTGGCGCATGCCTGTAATCCTAGCCACTCGGGAGGCTGAGGCAGGAGAATCGCTTGAAACCGGGAGGTGGAGGTTGCGGTGAGCTGAGATCACGCCATTGCACTCCAGCCTGGGCAACAAGAGCAAAACTCTGTTTAAAAAAAAAAACATTTAGGTGCAGAACTCTCACTGCCTTCCACTGGCTAAAATGAGTCCCAGGTGCCACTGTATGACACGTCCTAGGCTCCTCCTCCTCCCCCTGCCCCCCACCTGTTCATCTCTTCTGAGATTTGTTCTGGCTATTCTTCCTTATTTATTATTCCAAATAAATTTTATAATCAACCTGCCTGGCTCCATAAATCAATTAATATTTTTGTTAGTGTTAATTTAAATATATAAATTAAGCAGAGGAGACTTAACCTTTTTATGACGTTACACATTCCTATCCAAGAGTATGGTATGTTAGCCTTCTGCTCAAATCTACTGTGGTGTCTCATGCAAGACTTTAGTAGTTTTTCTTATGTAAGTTTTCCACACTTTTCATTAAGTCTGTGCCTTAATTTGTTTTATTATTTCCTGAACTCTTTTTTTTTTTTTTTTTGAGACGGAGTTTCGCTGTCGCCCAGGCTGGAGTGCAGTGGCGCGATCTTGGCTCACTGCAAGCTCCGCCTCCCGGGTTCACGCCATTCTCCTGCCTCAGCCTCCCGAGCAGCTGGGACTACAGGCGCCCGCCACCGCGCCCAGCTAATTTTTTTTGTATTTTTTTTTTTTAGTAGAGACGGGGTTTCACCGTGGTGTCGATCTCCTGACCTCGTGATCCACCCACCTTGGCCTCCCAAAGTGCTGGGATTACAGGCGTGAGCCACTGCACCCGGCCATTTCCTGAATTCTTTAATCCAACTAGGTCTTTTCTTCCCTCTCTTCCTTTTTTTTTTTTTTTTGTTTTTTGATATATGCTGTTATGGTAAAATCTAAATGAATTTTTCTTCTAAATAGCATTTAGTGTAACATCATTTACTGAGTAATCCTCTGTTGTTTATAGATTTGCAATGCCTCTTTTATCATATATTGAAATTTCATATACAACTTGAATATATACAAAAAAAAATAAATAGGCCGGGCGCGGTGGCTCACGCCTGTAATCCCAGCACTTTGGGAGGACGAGGCGGACAGATCATCACAAGGTCAGGAGATAGAGACCATCCTGGCTAACACGGTGAAACCCCGTCTGTACTAAAAATACAAAAAATTAGCTGGGCATGGTGGCTGCGCCTGTAGTCCCAGCTACTCGGGAGGCTGAGGCAGGAGAATAGCTTGAATCTGGGAGGCCGAGGTTGCAGTGAGCTGAGATCGTGCCACTGCACTCCAGCCTGGGCGACAGTGTGAGACTCCATCTCAAAAATAAATAAATAAATAAATAAATAAATAAATAATCCTATACATAATATGTTGGGATCTGTTCTGAAAGATCTGTCCTATCCAATTGCTCTTATGTCAGGATGATGCTCTTTTAATTCTTACAGTTTTACTATATTTTGTGCCTAGTAAAAACCTTTCTCCTACAATTAGCTCTTTAAAGAGATGTCATTTCAAAATACTTCATTTTTTCGGAAGAATTTTAACAGAATTTCATTAAATTTCGTCATGAAAAATTTTATTAGGATATTGAGAGTAATTAGCTCTAAAAATTAATTGTATACAACTGGACATTTTAAAATAGATTTTCTATTCAGAAATACTGTAAATCTCTATTTTGCCATATTTCACATTTCTTAATTCAGCCTTATAGCTTTTCTCATGTAACTGAAACATAGATCACATTCAAATTACTCCAAATATTTTATATTTTGATTACTATTGAGAATACAGTCTGTATCTTCATTTTATTTTCTAACTGGTTGTTGCTGTTTAATCGAAATGCCTATTGATTTTTGTATACGTAGCTGTTTCAAAATTTACAGGCACACATATAGATGACCAAAAAAGTACCAGTCTTCATTTCTCTATAAATTAACCCAGTTTAGCTCCCCAGTAACCATTTCTGCTGAGGACAGGGGAGAAGAAAATCAGTCTCACTATTCAGTTGGAACCCAGCTGATAGCCAGTGTTTTAGAATTCTCTTTTCACATCCTCAGCCTCCTTCTTACCTTTCCCCAAAAGCATTCTACTTGGGATGGAGACAGGCATGTGGTTCAAAAATGCCATGTCCCTTGCGTATCTGCCAGTGTCCCAGCTGGAGTGTCTCGAAATCCCATCTCTGCACAGGCAATAGCACACTAGAGGGACCGCTAGAAAGAGCCGGGACTCCCCCCTGGCTGACTCAGCCCATACCTCTAACTTTTGGGTTATTTTAATCATTTGATTCTTCTCTCTCTTGAGCTCCGAGTTTCCTATCATGTTTCCTGTTGCCCTGCGCATCTCTAACCCCAACTGGGACATTGACTCCAAGCATGACATACAGCTGGATCCCACCCCAGGAGCTACTTCTGCTTTTCTCATTCTATTCCCCTTCCTCTAGACCAAACCATGTTTCAGATCTTTGGCAAAGTGCTCTTCAACACACATTTTTTGCTTCAGGGTATAAACTTGATGGAGAGAGAGTTGAGGGGCACCTGCTGGGAATGACAAGGAATTTTAAAAATACTTCAGCTTAATATTTCAAAAATATTATCCTACTGTGTAAATTTATCTTCTCTTCTTTTGTTATGGAACTCAAGTGTATAGAAAGGCAGAGTGAATGAGTGAATAAAACCTTTCCTCCTCCTCCTCCCGTACCCCTTCCCTCTTCCTCCATTTCCTCCCCTCCTCCTCCACCCCTCCCCATCCTACTTTCTCCCCTCCCTGCCTCCTCCTTCTCCACCCCTCCTCATCCTCCTCTTTCTCCTCTCCCCCTCCTCCTCTTCCTCCCTCTTCCTCCTCCTAGAGTTATTTAGAAGCAAATCCCAGATAGCATATCATTTCATTCTGGCCAAATTTCTAAACTTTTTCCAATAATTTTTCAGAGGATTCTTTTTTTACCTGTATCCCATAGGTTTTGGTGTGAAGCATTCATACTTTGTTATTTTTAGTCTGGTATCATATTTTTGTTTGTTTCTTGACAAATAAGAAACAAATATTATATTTTAATAATATTTTAATAAAAATTATATAAAATATAAAATTTACATATAAATTTTATTTTTATAAAACAAAATTCATAAAAATTTTTATATAAATTTTTATGTATGTTTATATTTTACAATTCTATTTTATTTTATTATTTTATTTATTTTATTTTAATTAATTAATTTTTTTTTTTGAGATGGAATCTCACTCTGTTGCCCAGGCTGGAGTGCAGTGACGTGATCTCGGCTCACTACAACCTCTGCCTCCCAGATTCAAGTGATTCTCTAGCCTCAGCCTCCTGGGGGCCTGGGATTACAGGCCTGTGCCACCATGCCTGGCTAATTTTTGTATTTTTAGGAGCAATGAGGTTTCACCATTTTGGCTAGGCTAATGTCGAACTCCTGACCTCAGATGATCCACACTCCTTGGCCTCCCAAGGTGCTAGGATTACAGGTGTGAGCCACCACACCTGGCTAAATTATCTTTAATTTAAATTTTATTTTATTTTAAAATTTTATTTTTATGTTTATTTATATATAAATTTCATATATATTATTTGTTTATAAAAAACAAATATTGTATTTTTGTTTGTTTACAAAGAATGCTTCACATTTTGTTATTTGAGAAAGTGTGTCTTAACTGCCAAGTGGTGTAAGTTGTGGTAGTTAAGGTATCTGGGACATCCTTGATCAAACTTGTACATAATCAACATTGAGATGTTCTTAGTAGCCATACATGCAATCGTCTCAGTCCATTCATGCTGTTATAACAAAATACCACAGAGTGGGTAATTTCTAAACAACAGAAGTTCATTTCTCACAGTTCCGAAGCCTGGGAAGTTTAAGAACAAGGCACCAGCATGTTCTGTGTCTGTTTCCACTCTGCTTCCAAGATGGCGCCTTGAATGCTAAGTCCTCCAGAAGGGACAAATGCCATGTCCTCTCTTGGCAGAAGAGACAGAAGGGCAAAAGGACTAGCTAGCTCCCCTCCATTCCTTTTACAGGGTGCTAATCCTATCTATGGGGATGCGGTATATTTTATAAACAATAGTGCTTACAAATGCACCACAAGCACTTGAAACGTGAATTCTGCGTGATTCTGTCTTACGTAAAAAATTGTACTACTTATTTTGTTAAAAATCCTTGTCCTAGGTCAAGAGTTCAAGACCAGCCTGGCCAATATGGTGAAACCTGGTCTCTGCTAAAAATACAAAAATTAGCCTGGTGTGGTGGTGGGCGCCTGTAGTCTCAGCTATTTGGGAGGCTGAGGCTGGAGAATCACTTGAACCTGGGAGGCGGAGGTTAAAGTGAGCCAAGATTGCGCTGCTGCACTCCAGCCTGGGTGACAGAGCGAGACTCTGTCTCAAAAAAAAAAAAAAAAATTCTCGTCCTTATCTTGTCTCCACTCAGTCTCTGATAGACCATGTTGTGTTTAAATCTCCTACTCGCTGTCTGTGTCCATTTATCACTGTATGTCTCAAGCTTTTGTTGTACACATTTTGTTGCGATGTGTTCTGGGTTGAATTGTTTCCCTGCTAAATTAAGGTCCTAGCCCTTGGTACTTCAGAATGTGACGGTATTTGGAAGTAGGGTCTTTACAGAGGTAATCAAGTTAAAAGGGGGTCATTAGTGGACCTTAATACAAGATGACTGGTGTATTCAGAAAAAGGGCAAGTTTGGAGTCAGACACTCATACAGAAAGAACATCACGTGAACATGAAGACACATTTTATTTTATTTCATTTTTTGAGACAGGGTCTCGCTCTGTCACCCAGGCCAGAGTGCAGTGACATGATCTTGGCTCACTGCAACCTCTGCCTCCCAGGCTCAAGCAATCCTCCCACCTCAGCTTCCCAAGTAGCTGGGACTACAGGCATGCGTCACCACGTCCAGCTAATTTTTATATTTTTGTACAGATGGGGGGTTTCGCCATGTTGCCCAGGCTAGTCTCAAACTTCTGGGCTCAAGGGATCCTCCTGCCTTGACCTCCCAAAGTGCTGGGATTACAGGTGTGAGCCACTGTGCCCAGCCTTGAAGACATATTTTTAAAAGATAGAGTAAGGAGACATAAAGGGCCACCTAAAAGCCAAGGAGAGAGGACTGGAACAGATCTTTCCTCACCGTCCTCAGAAGAACAACCCTGCTGACATCTTGATTTTGAGCTTGCAGCCTCCAGAAGTGTGAAAGAATAAATTTCTGTTGTTTGAAGCCACCCAGTTTGTGGTACTTTGTTGTGGCAGCCCTAGCAAACTAAAGCATTATACTATTCTGCGATAGTGTTAATACTCTATCTTCACCATCAGTTGATACAATGACCCCCATTCCTTTCTTTAAGATTGCCTTTGACTATGACATTGCACTTCTGCTGGATTTTCCCATTTGATTGGCAGTCTTTTGTCCAGTCTTTTGATTAAGATCATGAGCGCCTCATTGTTATGCACCCAGGCGTTTGTCGTGTGCATGTATGTAGCGCATTGATCAGCAATTGCCTATATGAACTCTGGAGTCAGAATTGGTGGCTGCCACTTAGTTGCTATATGACCTCGGGCAAGTATATTAATTTTTCTGTGCCTGTCTTCCCTTTTGTAAGGTGAGGAAATAGTAATTTTTCTTGTATCATAAGATTGTCTTGAGGGTTATTATGAGGGTTATTATGAAACTAGCTTAACTGGATTGTTGAGGTTAGGTTGCCAGAAAGCAGAATACGAGATGGAGATTTAACGTGCAGGAAGTTTATTGGGGAGGTGCTCTCAGGATTGACAGGCGCACAGGGTTTGGTGTAGGAAGCAGGATTCAATGCAGAGCGTAGTGGTTTAAAATATGTCCTCAAATTCTTTGACCCTTCCTTCCAAAGGCAGAGCTAAATTTCCCTTCCCAAGTGGAATTAGTGGGATTTAGTGACTGTCTTCTAATGAAGAGAAGAAAAGTAGATGTGCTTCAGATACTTGGCCACACAGGGCATTGCAGCTCCCTAATTGCACTCTCTCTTGATTGACTGGTCTGGGAGAAGCTAGCTGCCATACTGTGAGGCTTCTCAAGCAGCCTGTGGAGTGGAAGTGAGTGCTCCCAACCTCAGCCATGTGAGGGAGCCATCTTGGAAGTGGATCTTCCAGCCCACAACAGGCCTTCAGACGACTGCAAGAATCTGACACCTTGAGCCAGGAACACCCAGGGAAGCTGCTCCTGAAGTTCCCAACTCGCAGACATAATGAGACGTTTGTTATTTAAAACTACTACAGATTGGGGTAATTTGCTACACATCAGTATTTAACTAATACTGGGAGTTCTGAATATGGAATGGTCCTTCAGAGCTGTCCTAAACTGGAACAGGGAGAGGCCTGTATATCCTAACTGGATTAATCGTCGTGTGTGGGCTGCCCCCTAGAAGGGGGAATGACCTTGGGCAAGGCAGTTTTCTTCATTAAAGGCAAGCTATGAAGAGTGACGTAGCTGAAAACTGTGGAGACCAATACTCCTAGCAGCTCAGGGAACATGTCCTCCAGTCCTGCAGGAAGAGTCTGGGCAGAGAATCATAGCACCCACTTAAGGATGTTTAGTGGGACCTCTACTATTGTCCTAGAATTGGCATTAGGTTCACAATGGAAAACTACAGGCATGGTACTCCATCTTGTAATGAAAGATGCCTATAATTGGGGCCACTTCCCCCAGGGCTTAATAAAAAGCTGCAGATCTGGCCCCACTTCCACCAAATACTTCCCCAGTCCTCTCCTCAATCTATACAGGAAGGCAGGGGAAGGAATGAAAGGAGGCAGTCGGTATTGCGGAGGACGGTGTTTCTGGTGGGAAGTGATGTAGCTGGGAAGGACATAGGACAATCTCTCCTAGGTATCAGAGGGCCTGCTGGAAGGGGAGTCTGGTATTCTATTTGTTGCCTGCAGATCTGTTCCTCCAGCACTCTTGCTGATTTATCCCTGTCTGTATTGCAAGGGGGAACAAGAAAATTGAAGAGGGATATAGCACGGGAGAAGAGGAGTAGCCTTGGGGTGGTCTTCAGTCCAGCCCTTATGTGTGGCAAAGATGTGTATTTCTCCTGGGTCAAATTCTTCCTGTGCGGAAGATAAATGGTCCTGAGTGATCTTGCCTGAAAGACTGAGTATACTGCTGGGTGCTGACGGCGACGGGTGGGAGGGGCGGGTGATGGAAAAGATCAAGCTGGGGACAGATCTCCTATGGAACTATGCGGCAGGGAGAAGGCCCCACCCGACCTCCCCATCTGTACCCCACGAAAGGAATTTTAAACGAGACAGTTACCAGAGAAGTAGGAATCAACTAAGAAAATTCAGCAGTGGCCAGTTAAGAGATACTTGTCTCATTTTCTCTCCTCTTCATCTCAACACAGAAGCCAGGCCTTGCAGAGGGACGTTGAGAAGTGTCTGCATGCCAGAACCAAGCTTTGCACCTTCCCACTCACACTAAGGGATTTAAGGTCCCACTTGGGACATGAGATCGACACTTTAACACGGTCTGATTTTTGGTTAACTCAAATGGACCAGAAAGTTAAGGTATCATCTAAGGTGTGAGTGAGGGATGGAAAAAATTTAAAAGGATAGTGATTGGAGGCTGGGCGCGGTGGCTCACCCCTGTAGTCCCAGCATTTTGGGAGGCCGAGACGGGCAGATCACGAGGTCAGGAATTCGAGACCAGCCTGGCCAACATGGTGAAACCCCATCTCTACTAATACAAAAACTAGCTGGGAATGGTGGCGCGTGCCTGTAGTCCCAACTGCTCGGGAGGCTGAGGCAGGAGAATCGCTTGAACCTGGGAGGCAGAGGTTGCAGTGAGCCGAGATAGCGCCACTGCACTCCAGCCTGGGTGACAGAGCGAGACTCCGTCTCAAAAACAAAACAAAAAAACCAAGTATACAATGTGGATACATGTGTTTCTTTTCCTGTTTCTCTGCAGTGTCTACTGAGATTGATTTTTTACCACTTGAAAATGATGGGTGAGTCTAGCGGAAAGGGATCCACTTCTTGAATTCAAATAGACTAGACTGTGATTTTCAAGTCCCTAATGAATTGTTCTAAAATCGCTGAGTTTTGAGTTGCCAGGAGAACACTGAAGACAGAGACCAAAGCCCTGAGGGCAGAGAGGAGCTGCAAACCAAGACCTGAATATTTGAAAATACCATTTATTAACCTTCAAATGCAACTGTAGCTGCAGTACCAACACTGCTGGACTGTAAAACATTTTATATTCTCAAGAGGGAGGCATTCGTGATACTAATTCTTTTTACAGATAATTTCTGATGTTATCCCAAAAGCAATGCACTTTAAAAAACGATCAGAATCAAAGAATTTAAACAAAAAGCACTTTTCACCGCATTAATTAAATCATTTGCCAAAATGAAATTTGACTTTCTGCTTATTGGCAAAATCCTCATTTATAACATTTACAAGAGATTTTAACTCAATAAACGAAATGTTAACAGTGCACTGCCCTGCAGTAACGCCCCCCACCCCCACAAACTTTATCTGGGGTCAGCTGTTGATGAGAATAAAAATAACAGGCAGATTCACTTCAGCTTTCAGTCTTTCATTTGCAACCAATCTCCAAGCCCCAGAACCTGCGGGCCGTGCCTTTCCACCCTTCAGCGCGGGGCGCACGGATCTGAATATTTAACACCCGGTTCCAGGACACGCGCCTGGGGAACACCCACAATCCCTCGCGGCCCGCGGAGCCCGGCTGGCGGGTGACCCAGCGCCGCGGCTCCGAGAGAAGCGAGGTCACCCGGCGCTTCCCGAGACCTTGGCCCTAGGCCCAGCTGGCTCTGGGACGCGAGGCAGCCGGGCTGCCGGCCAATCAGCGCTTTGCAGGACTAGCGCGCAGGGGCCGCACCCCTGAGGGTGACCGGAACCCTTCCCGCGGGAAGGGCAGGGAGCGGCGCCTGGGCGCAGACAGAGAAGGGGGCGCCGGCTCTTCAGAACCCCAGGGAGAAAGCGGTGGAGGGCTAGAGTTGAGAAGATTAAGGACATTTGAGGAGGATAGGCATTCCCAAGTTAAAACCTCCTGAAAGACAACTCCATAGGGCGACCCGTCTGCGCCGCACAGCCTGACGGGAGCGTCATCGTTCCTGCGCAGGCTGCAATCGAGAGACGGCCTCGGCCCCGCCCCCAGCCGCGGGGCACGCCGGGAGAGCCGAGCGTTCCTCCCTCCCTCTGCTAACCTGGACAGAAAAGGAGCATTTCCTGCGTAAGACTGTCCCTACGGAAGGGGTGGGGCTAGTTTGGTCCCGCCTTTCATGCCCAGAGGGGGCGGGGTGAACCTTGACAGCGCTTCTGCCATCACTAAGGCCGGCTCCTGTGCCGGAAGGAGGAAGGCGTGGGGCGTTCGCCTCTCGGAGCTAGGGAGTGTGTGCGGCATAGCTGCGAGGTCACGTGAGCCACTGCCGGCAGAGAGGGAAAGGGGCGGGGCCCAGAACGAAGGCGGGAGGCGCCCCTCGTTTCCCTGAGGTCACGCGCAGCCGGAAGTGGCGGCTGCTGCGGAGAGTTGGAGATGGGGACGGCCCTGGACATCAAGATTAAAAGAGCGAATAAAGTTTATCACGCCGGGGTAAGTGGGGGCTGGGGGTGGGGTTGGGCGGGTCTGCAGGTTCCGCTGTCTCCATCGCTCTGCGCACGTCCCGCGTCCCTAGGCGGGGCAGGGCTGTCCGGCCAGGTGCGTCTCCGCCAGGTGGGTGCGTTCCCGCCCCGTGCTTCCCGCGCGAGGCTGGCTGCCCTGCGAGGAGGCCCCAGGGCAGGCGCCGCCGCGGCATCTGCGGGACGTGCAGGGCAGGCGCCCAGCTCCCAGGCTGCGCCTCTTCCCATCTGGCCCCTTGAACACCCGGCGGTGTTGGGCTCTCAGGCTTGAGGTCCCTCAGTGAGCGCTGAGGGCGGAGGAGTTGACGACCAAACTCCCCTTTCCTTCTCTCCTAAGGTGACCGCAAAGGTCTAATGAACGAGAGCTAAAACAAACCTTGGAAGCAGAAATGGGTATGTCTGGCGGCAGCATATATTAGATGGCAGTCACTTTTAACAACGTGCTAACGTACTGTGAAAGTTACTGCTTTTTCTGGTTTTATTCTTCGGCTAACATAAAGGATTGACTATTAAAATGCAAGTATAAAAAAGTAAAATCTTGACTATGCCATTAACAGGTTTTGTGACATTGGCCAGTCAGTTAACCTCCTTGGGCCTCAGTGTCCTTATTTGCAAATGAGGGTGTTGTAAGCTTCCTCTAACTCGGGGAATCTCAACCCTCACTCTGCATCAGAATCAGTCACCCTGGAGAATTTTAAAATATGATTGCTTGGGTTCCATTCCCAGCGATACCGGTGATATATGTGCAGCTAGGGCTGAAATTACAGCCCCAACACTCTTTGGAATAAAATTGATCGCAGTGGTTGGTCATATTAATGCAAAGTAATCTCAAAAGGGACAATTTCAGACAAGGGTCTTGGATGGATGCTAAAACTTTTGGGCAAAAGACAGCTAGGGAAGCCTGCTCTTTTTTACACAAGCTCAAATGGTCATCCCCTTGATGGTTAATTACAAAGGGAAAAAGCTGGCCCGTGCCGTGGCTCCCGCTTGTATTCCCAGCACTTTGGGAGGCCGAGGCGGGTGGATTACTTGAGGTCAGGAATTCCGGACCAGCCTGGCCAACATGGTGAAACCCGGTCTCTACTAAAAAATACAAAAATTAACCGGGCATGGTGGCGGACGCCTGTAATCCCAGCTACCCGGGAGGCTGAGGCAGAAAAATCTCTGGAACCCGGGAGGCGGAGGCTGCAGTGAGACGAGATTGTGCCACTGCACTCCAGCCTGGGCAACAGAGTGAGACCCCGTCTCAAAAAAAAAAGAAAAAGGGAAAAAGCTACCTTTATAATGGAGAAATCTAGTAGTCACACTCCTCTAGCCAAGCACAACAATGAACACCACTTTACCATCACAACTAATGAGACGACTGACATTCGGTACCCCTTGGCATGATGCACAGAGAAGGCTACAACTCACCTATGTAGTATTCCTGCCAAAAATGTTTAATCCGTATCAGTTCATAAGGAAACAATGAGGAATATCCAAATTGAGGGGCATTCTGTGAAACAAGTAGCGTGGATTCTTCGGAAATACCAGTGTCAAAAAATAAAGGCCAGATAATTTTTGTAGACTAAAAGACTAAAGGGACATGAGAACCAAATAGAATGCTTAATTTCTGATAAAATATAAATTCGACTATGGACTATAATTGTTGTGTATTGGTGTTGAATTTCTCCAGTGTAATATTTATATTTTGGTTATGTAGAATACTCCATATGCTGAAATATTTAGGATCAAAGTGTCAAGCCGTAGACTGTGCACATATGTTTATGCACATATGTGTATAGGAGAAAGAAAGTGAATCTGGCAAAACACTCACAGTTGCTGAATGAAGTTAAAAGCTACATGGGTCTACTTTGTATTCTTTTTAAAAACAGCTTTATAGAGATAATTTAAAATACGAAATGTACCCTTTGAAAGTATACAATTCAGTAGTTTTTTAGTGTATTTGCAGAGTTGCGCATCCATCACCACGATCTAATTCTAGAACATTTTTACCCCAAAAAGAAACCCTGAACCCATTAGCTGTCACTCCTCATTCCCCCTCCCTCCTGACTCCTGGCAGTCACAAATTGACTTTGTCTCTGGAGTTGCGTATTCTTGACATTTCATATAAATGGAATCGTACACTATGTGGCCCTTTTGACTGACAGGCTTCTTTTACTTCGAGTAATGTTCAGTGTTCATGCTTGTCATAGCATGAGTCAGTTCCTCATTCCTTTTTATGGCTGAATAATATTCCATTGTATGGATAGATCATATTTTGTTTAACCACTGGTCTCTTGATGGACATTGGAGTTATTTCTACCTTTTCGCTATTAATAATGTTATGAACATTCTAGTACAAGTTTTTATGTGAGAGGATGTTTTCATTTCTCTTGGATATATACCTAGGAGTGGATTTTGCTGAGCTACTTTAACTTTTTGAAGAGTTGCCAAATTGTTTTCCAAAGTGTCTGCACCACTTCACAGTCTACCAGCACTGTATGACAGTTCCAATTTTTCCACTACTTTGTATTCTCATAACTTTTCTGGAGCTTGGAAATGTTTCAAAATAACAATGGGAGGGCAGTGACAGGAGACTATATATGCACTTAACTTTAGTATTCATTATTTCATTAACAAGTTAGCACATTCTCTTCAGAAATGTTACTCCAGCTGGGATGCTGAGATATTGTCTGTGGTTTTAAATATGATACAAGTAATGAAAAGTACATTAGAAAAGACACAAGCAATGGAATGGTAAAGTTGCCCCAGCGAAAGTCATACACAGCCCGGACCACTTCCTGCGGGTCACAGAGTTGAAGACAGAGTCAGCTCTGTCCCTCTAGACTACATCTCCTGGTGCTAGTATCAGGAACAGAATCCGCAATTGATGGCTGAAGGCAGCTTCTGTCAACCTTCAGTCACTTTTTACACTTACATGCATTTTAAAGGAAACCTTATATGGTGAATATAAAAGAAAAACCAGTATAACTTCCAAATAGATGGTTGCTATGTTTTTTTGAAAGGCGACAGAAAAGAGAAAGTTATTAAACTAATTAATCAATTGACAAAAATCTCTGACATGTGTGCCCATGACTCATGTGCTAGACTCCATGATCTGTGATTCAGGGTAGGTGGAGTAGGCAGCCAGCACTGTCATGGCTGCTTTCCAAGCCCCACAAAGCAGGATCCTTGCTGTCTGGTCCTTGAGGAGGCCTCATTGACCGCAGACAGTGCATATGTCACATCTAGTTCGCACTGTGGTTGTGGGAGAAGCGGCCATTCTCTCCTATCCTCCTCACCCTTAGCTGGCTGCAATGGAGCTGATAGCATACACATTTTCTCTTTTCTCTGTACATCTCAACAGTGACAGTAAAGATTCAGTTACCAAAGATTTGACTTAGCTATGGGCCTGCCAGAGCGCCATGCCTACAATTCTTACGGGTTGCTTGAGGTGGCTGCCACCTACTTTAGCCTGATCCTAAGCAGTGCTATCCCAGGCTTGAGGTCATAAGTGGTTGTCTTTCAAGTGAAACGTGTTTGTCAGTGTAAGCACATAATGCAAGCTTATATTCCAGCAGAGGCTCTGGGGTAGGGTTTGACAGCCAGGCAGTATCACCCTCATTTTTCTAATGAGGAAATGGAGGCTTAGACAAGTTGAAGAATTTCATAACCCAACTAGACAGGTTGAAGAACTTCACCCGACTAATTGGACAGAGTCTGGATTCCAACTCAGATCAGTTCCAGTTCAAAGCATGTCCACTGAACACTCTATTATTCTGCCTCCCTAGGAGTGGCCATTTTTATGCAAAATGGAGGAATTTGTAATATAGAAATGTTGTTATTCATTTCCTAGGAGTGCTGTGAATAACATTGTGATATTTCTTTTTTTTTTTTTTTTTTTGAGACGGCGTCTTGCGCTGTCGCCCAGGCTGGAGTGCAGTGGCGCGATCTCGGCTCACTGCAAGCTCCGCCTCCCGGGTTCACGCCATTCTCCTGCCTCAGCCTCTCCGAGTAGCTGGGACTACAGGCGCCCGCCACAACGCCCGGCTAATTTTTTGTATTTTTAGTAGAGACGAGGTTTCACCGTGTTAGCCAGGATGGTCTCGATCTCCTGACCTCATGATCCGCCGCCTCGGCCTCCCAAAGTGCTGGGATTACAAGCGTGAGCCACCGCGCCCGGCCAACATTGTGATATTTCAATAAAAAGAGACTGATACGACTTCTACTTTGAATATATGCTGATTCTGTTATTGTGCTTTTCAGTATCTTAGTTGTGGAAGCATTTGAAAATGGCTTGATTCTGTGGACACCAGAGAAACCTAAGTTATACTTAGATTTAAAATTGACCTTTTTTTAAGAAAAAATACTCATTGACAAAATGATTTTTAAAAAATTACAGTTGAAGCATTTAAAAAATATAAACGTTAAAATGTAATATCCCGGCTGGGTGTGGTGGCTCACGCCTGTAACCGCAGCACTTTGGGAGGCCGAGGTAGGCAGATCACTTGAGCCCAGGAGTTTGAGACCAGGCTGGCCAACGTGGCGAAACCTCATCTCTACTAAAAATACAAAAATTAGCTGGGTGTGGTGCATGCCTGTAATCCCAGCTACTTGGGAGGCTGAGGTATGAGAATCACTTGAACCGGGGAGGTGGAGGTTGTGGTAAGCCAAGATCACACCACTGCACTCCAGCCTGGGCAACAGAGCAAGACAATGTCTCAAAAAAAAAAAAAAAAAAAATTTAACGTGCTACAGAAGAAGGTAGAATGAAAAGTCAAGTCTCCTTACTCTTCCTGACTCCTTTTCTGCCCTTGGACGTATCCACTGATGATTTGTGTAGTGTTCCAGACACGTGTGCCCACACACGCAACTTGTTCTTTTGCTTAATAATGTACCTTTATCTTGGATACCTTTTCATATTAACATTTTCATCAGTCCCATTCTTTTTTATATTATTTAATCAATCAACTTCATTCAGCCAATGTATGTTGATCTCATGAGAGTTACAGGTTAGTAGAGATAGGCAAATATATAAAATAAAAGATGATTAAAAAGATGATCAAGTGCTCAAATAAGAGCGTCTGTGATGTACGAAGGAGCATAAATTAGAGTATAGTCATCTGGGGTGTAAAGGGAGAAGCTGGGGGCCCTTCTGGAGCTTCATCAAACCTAGTTTTGAAACCTATTAGGAGCTAGTTTGAAAATCAAGTGTTAAACTAAGTGCCCACCATGCACTGCTGGTTTCAGTCATGAGGAATAGACAGTGTAAACCTAGTGAAGAAGAGCTTGCAGACATTTGGGACGCAACCTGAGTCCTATAGACTGTTTCTTTTACCCGATTGACCAGGTGTTGATGGTTGCTCATCCTCAATCTAATCTGGCAGCAATAGCAGTTTTTTAATGTGACTTAGGTTGACTGTCTTTCCAAAATATTTCGTTTTCTTAGGGTTTATTATGTTCTTTTTTTTTTAAACTTTGTAAGTTGGCTGTTCAGCATATTGAATTGTAGCCTCCTTTTTAAAAATGTAGACATTTCCCACTAAGTACTACTCTAAAGTAGTACTTCGTACATTATTTTATTTTTGTTTTTAATAGGTGAGTGAATTATTGTAATGCAAACCCTTGTAACCCTACCCACATCCTGCTGGAGAGGAGACTGGAAGTAGAATCACTCCACCTAGATTCTGGGAGAAGACACTGCTCCCAAGGACCTTGATGAGGTTTCATGGTTTGGTAACCTCATGCACTGTGGGAATGTCAGAGGACCCCGAGATAATGCACTGCCGTGTCTGAAAATTGTGTCCCACAAGATTTGATTCGTAGTATTTTCTATTATTGTAAAACTTAAAGTATCTTCTAATTTCCATTTTTTTTTGACATGAGTTGTATAGAAATGTGTGCTTCCGTTTCTGTTATAGCAACAACTCTTGTCACCCATAGCCTTATAAAAATTCCTAATTTTAATGTTTAAATTTTAGAAACTTTCTTACAAGCAGAATTACAAAAAGAGTAACTAACAAGAAAGTGAGATTATGATGGGATAACGGAATGTCAAGTCTAATTGTCAGAAAAAGACAGAATAACATGGGAATGACAATCAAAATGGACTAAGGACTTAAATCTAAGATCTGAAACTATGAAGCTACCGAAAGAAACATGGGGGAAATGCTCCAGGACATTGGTCTGGGCAAAGATTTCTTGAGCAATACCTTAAAAGGACAGGCAACCCTAGCAAAAATGGACAGATGGGATCACATCAAGCTAAAAAACTTCTACACAGCAAAGGAAACAAAGTGAACAGAATAACATGGGAATGTTTTCTGTAATTTAGTAGTAACTGGCAGTAATTTACAAACACATTTTATGTATACTGCTGTCATTGCACTGATTACCTTCTGTTGTAGTGACTTTGTTCTATTAGTCCACTCAATTAAAATATTTGGTTTTGTTTATCCTTGTATTCGTGGGCCTGGCAGTACTTACCACTTAATAGGTGCTCAAAAACTTTATTAAATGATGAGTTGAAGCCCTGAAACATTTAAACAAAATGCATAAGACTGATAGTTTTATAAATGCATTGATCAAAAAGGGGAAACTATGGTATTGTAGGCACATTATGGGTTTTGCTTCGTAATTATAAATAATATTCTAGGTATCAATTCCAGGCAGATGTTGATAAGATTTATTCTTATTTTGACATAGCCCCAGAGCTACACATTGCACCCACCATTACTTGTATTTGCTTTAGAATAGTTATTCTTAAGATCATGATTCAAATAAATTGGGATTAGAGATTCCAGAATTCCTATAAATATGGTTTTCTCTCTGATTCAGGAATGGAATATAATAGAAAATTGTCCAAGGTTTGATTTTCCAGGGTCTTCATCCCAGTTCCTGTGGCTCAGCGCGAATATAGACCTTTTCTCCAAGCTTGCAGCACTGCTGTTGGGGCACCTTCTCCCTAGGCATCCTTCCACTTGGGTAGAAAACTTCTTTTCTTAAGTATTTTATTAAGATGAAATCACGCTATGTTGCCCAGGTTGGTCTCAAACTCCCGGCCTCAAGCAATCCTCCTGCCTTGGCCTGACAAAAGTGTTGGGATTACAGGCACGAGCCACCACGCCTGGCCTAAAAACTTGACTTCTGTTTCCAAAGACCCATGGGTGATATGAGATAATCAGGAATTGTGTTAAACATTCCCTAATTCCCTACTTCCAGTGAAAGATTAAATTTCCCATGGAAACACCTAACTAATACTGTTTTATAACTAGGTAGACTAGGATAGCCTTTTCCAGCTCACAGAGTGCTTTAATCCTTCCATATACTGTTAAGAGGTAGCGTTTTCTCCGTTTTGTGGTTCAGAAGACTGAGGCCCAGAGAGTTCAGGGACATGCCAGGGGGACTGATGATAGCAAATATTTGAAGTTGCATCTTTTTATTCCTAAATCCAGGATTCTTTGTTCCGGGTCTTAATTCTCATCTGTAGGATGGAGATGATACCTACTCAAAGGCTGTATTTTAAAAATTAAATGAGATAGTGTTTTAAGACACTTATCCTAGCTTCCAACACCTCGTGGGGGCCACAGTAATAGGTGGTGGCATTGTCATGTTCTTTTCCACACTCCGAAGTCTGTTCACCCTTAGAATTGCCCTTTGTGTGCCACAACGCTAGTTAAGTTAGTACACCCTCCAAATGGCATAATGAGTGCTTGTCAGATGCTTCACAGATTGTCAAATATGTGCCCACTGTCTCTGTCTACTTGGAGGAAGGAGAGTCAGTGACCAAGGAGAACATACGGAGGTGACAGAGTTTTTGGCCGTGAGAGCCGAGTGTGATTTTGGTATTGCTGCAACTCCTTTGTTTAGTGCAGTAGATGTGCTCTTGATCAGAAAGTTGGACTCAAATGCATTGTAAATTACTGTGTGTCTTGGAACGCTGTAGGGGAGCTTATTGGTTAGAAAAATCCTGCAGTAAATCTTTCTGTAGTGTAAATATAATTCATTTGTTTTTATAAATTCAGAATGTTTTACATTCTTAAATTCTGGCACATGTACTCATGAAAATGACATTGTTAAGTATTATGGTTGTGAAAAACATAAATAAGAGATTTACTCCCCAGCATAGCCAGGTTACAATGAGAAGAAATTTATACACTGTGGACTGAGTACTGTTACCTTAAGAACCTCAATACTACCTTAATTTGGCATTCCTGTAATTTCTTATGAAAAAAGAAGGAGAAACCCTATACATAACAGTTCATTATTATGAAGAAAAATTGCAAAGCTAAAATGCTAGGTTTTTTTTTTTTTTTAAGCTTAAATATTCTACTTTAACCTGCTGGATTCTTAGTAAATGAATGATCAGTTGTAACAGTGAATGCTTGTTGTAAGGACTCAGGGTATAAAAATTTAAATCTTTGAGCTAGGAGAGATCTTAAGGTAATTTTGAGAGGTATGAACCTTTTAGGAATACAGTCATCCAAACTTTAAGTAGGTCTCTTTTTCTGCTAATAACCTAATACTCCTGAAAAAGCTTGTCTGTTAAATCATAACCTAAACTCTTATATAATGCATAAGAAGCATTTTCAGAATTATCCGAGATTGTCTGAAAACTGGGATGTGATAAAAAGTGTTCATGTAGTTCTCCACTTGGTGTTTGTTGCTGCAAATCTCGTACCAGCCTGGGCCTGAGCATTGGTAAAGCCTGCTTGACCACCGCGGCGTGTTTCGATACTGGACAGGTCTCAGCCTGTTTTGCACACCCTTCACCCTTCACCCCCTGCAAGCTGCTTGCTAGATCTCCCTCGGCCACGGTGGTGGGCTTTTCCTCTGCCTCCTCCTAATGCCGAGTCCCCGGTGCAGACTCGCCTCCGTTATGTCATCTAGGAGTCTACTCCGTGTCGCCAGCCATGCCCTCTCAGGCCCGAAACCTGCAGCCTACACCTTCTGCCTGTTAACAAAGGAAGGAAAAAGGAGAAAACTTTATTATCCAGGTAACAATATGTAGACTGAGGACACGTAGCTTCCAGGAAAACGAAAGCACGGAAGCCTGGGGTCCCCACTGCGCGTTCATTAGGTTCGGGGTACTGGGAATGCTCGGCGCATGCGCAGAGGTAACACACGTCACATCGCATGTTCGTTTTGGCGCCGGGTTTTAACACTAAAAAGGGGATGCGGCTCTGTATGTGGAAAGGTGAATGGCAGGGCACGGAGACGCTTTGTGTGCGCAGTCTCTGTGAGCCGGCTGCAACTAGCTTGGGAACTGCAGCGCGGATCAGGAAAGGATGTTTGCAAGGTGCCTCCTGTGCAATCGGTGCTGCTGCCGGACCCCGGGGCGGAGGCGCCCGGGTCAGTGGCACTCACTGAAGTTGCTGGGCAACGTTTTCCTAGAACGGGTTTCTGCTGGCTGCAGGCAGATCTCATGGCAGTTAGCCTCGTAGTGTGAACAGTGTGGGGGTATGTGAGCAACCCTTCCCCCTGCTGTGGCCGCTTACTCTCTTCGCGAGGGGTCTCATCTCCGCCACACTGGCCAGCTGGGGCCGCGGGTACCATGTGCAGCGCAGCGCAGGCTGGTGGGCGCTGCCGGCTGGTGGGCGCTGCATGGTGCTTCACTGTCCCCTGCCCCGTGGCCCCGCTCCCCGCTTGGTGCCCCACCCGGAGGCAGCAGAGCCCATCTGTTCTGTCTGGATCCAGTTTCCAATCCAGCTAACGCCGACTTTCCTTTCCGCCGGTCCCAGCTGTCTCCTGTCCTGAGAAGTCGTGGCTGCCATTGCCCTTGCTGCCCCTTTGTCCCCGTCCTCCCATGCCTCTGGTACCCTCGCTCCCCACTCCTTTCCCTCCCCTCCAGTCCTTTCTTCCGCTCTTGCTTGGGCTGACCATGAGCAAGGCAGGGTTGTGAAAAGCTGGAAGGGGAAGCCAGTTTGCCATTTGCTTTCCGCTTTCATTTCAGCCACGCTGGAGTTTGTGACGCCCTAACGCTCCCCATTTCACGCGTTCCTTTTTTCATCAGGTCGTTGTTATACAGACAGGCAGTGCTTTTACTGCATGTGGCTACACCCCCACCCCAACCCAGTTACTTTTCTAGGTTTAAGCTTCCGTTCAGAAAACAGATTGACTTGTTAGCCATCGGCTAGATAGGCTGACCTGCGTCCCCTCCCGGAGAGCACAAAGGCCAGACGCTTCGGAAGAGCGTGTGGTCCACACGTCACCTGCGGACAGGGACTCGCCCACGAGAAGCCGCTACGGCCGAAACTCAGAGGGAACCTTGCCTGTTTGCCTGTCCAGAGCTCAGGCAGAGGTCAGTTGACCTCAGATCCTGATCCTTTTTTATTTTTTCCAGAGCATTTTCTAGATCAGTTGTTTACAGACCTCATTTTGGGAAACCGCACTTCCTGTTTTTACATATATTTGCTTTTTTTTTTTTTTTTTTTTTTTTGAGACAGAGCCTCACTCTGTCACCCAGGCTGGAGTGCAGTGGTGCAGTCTCAGCTCACTGCAGCCTCTACCTCCCAGGTTCAAGCGATTCTTCTGCCTCAGCCTCCCGAGTAGCTGGGATTACAGGTGCGTGCTACCACACTTGGCTAATTTTTTATTTGTAGAGCCAGGGTTTCCGCATGTTGCCCAGGCTGGTCTCAAACCCCTGGGCTCAAGCGATCTTCTGGTCTCAGCCTCCCAACCACCATGCCCAACTCCATATTTACATTTTTAAATTATAAAATGGTAAAACTTTATTACCACGAATAAAAGAAAAAAGTATGTCATACAAACGCAAATATGTAAAGATGTAATTTTTGTAAAATACTTCTTATTGTCCTCTAACTTAGCTACACAGAACACTTTATGGACATGTTTACATAGTGAGCAGCCATGAAAAAGACTGCCTGGGCTTTTTATTGTCTGTAATAGCTTGCTCTGTCACTTGTTGGCAGAAAACAAATCCAGGCTCAGAGAAATAGTGCCTTTCCACGGTGATAGAAAATAGATTTTACCTTTCATCTGGTAAGTTACAAGTGGTTGTTTCCTTATAAATAAGTCAATAAAATGAACATCGTTTAGGATAAAGATTTTCCAAGAAAGCAATGAAACCCTTTTATTAAATGAAGTCTTATATAAAATTCTAATGTCAATTTTAATAATACATATTAAAATACTTTATTTTATAAACAGATAAAAGCAGAGCTGTTCTACTTTAAGTGAGAATATCTATTTCCTCCCTGCCTTCCCTGACTCTTCCTCACATCCCAAAGTGGCTGCTGAGGTGTCTTCACAGGCCTACGGCCAGTGGTTCTCTTGTAAAGTATTAGTTATAGGATGTCGTGACCAGCGAGAGGCAACAAAGTTGAAGTTTTTTCATGCCAACCCATTTAATTTGGTCCTATGTCAAAACTTACAAGTTCTGTTAGCTTTCAGATATAATACAGTGCCTAGGGCTGGGCACGGTGGCTCATGCCTGTAATCCCAGCACTTTGGGAGGCCAAGGCAGGCAGATCACCTGAGGTCAGCAGTTGAAGACCATCCTGACCAACATGAAGAAACCCCATCTTTACTAAAAATACAAAAATTAGCCTAGTGTGGTGGCGGGCACCTGTAATCCCAGCTACTCAGGAGGCTGAGGCAGGAGAATCACTTGAACCTGGGAGGCATAGGTTTCAGTGAGCTGAGATTGCACCATTGCACTCCAGCCTCTATCTCAAAAAAAAAAAAAAAAATGCAGTGCATAGAATGAGGCTTTAAAGGCCGGGCGCGGTGGCTCACGCTTGTAATCCCAGCACTTTGGGAGGCCGAGGCGGGCGGATCGCGAGGTCAGGAGATCGAGACCACGGTGAAACCCTGTCTCTACTAAAAAAATACAAAAAATTAGCCGGGCGTGGTGGCGGGCGCCTGTAGTCCCAGCTACTCGGAGAGGCTGAGGCAGGAGAATGGCGTGAACCCGGGAGGCGGAGCTTGCAGTGAGCCAAGATTGCGCCACTGCACTCCAGCCTGGGCGACAGAGCGAGACTCTCTCAAAAAAAAAAAAAAAAAAAAAAAAGAATGAGGCTTTAAATAGTTTGCCTTTATTTACTGGAGCATTTAAGCCAAAAAGGTGCAGACTCACCAGTTTACTGACTATCCTTGGATAGTTTCTGCCATTTTCCTCCTTGAGAATTTACTCAGCTGGGGCTCTTGGACTAGCAGTCTCAGCAAGAGCTGGTGGGCTCTGGAGACCTTCACTGTTGTCCTACTTACTTGTCCTGGGAACTTGAGCTGGGAAGGACAACATGAGATTGTGGCCGTTTTGCTTCTGATAGGAGCAAGCTGTCCTGACCCTGGATTACTGATGCTCAGACAGAATTGACCTCTGGGTAGCTGTGAGGGTTACACCTGCTGTGTGTGCTCTGATCCGTTGGGCGGGTCTCTGGTGGCCGGTAGCATTGGCTCACATGCTTTCCAGTGATGGCAGAGGTCCCTTCATCCTCACTATCGTTCCCCCATGACAGTGTCTTATTTACGTTTATGGTTTTACTGTCACATGCCAGGCATGATTTCAGCCCAAAATTAGCTTTTCCTTTGTTTTATCAGAAAGAATTATTTAAGACAATTTCTGTAAAACCCAAATCTTCACCTTTGGGAAAGGAGCAGCAGTCCCGTCAATGGAAAATTAGGAGTCGATGGGCAGAAATCCCATTCTTCAGTAATCATCAGGAAAAAAACTGAGCTTTTTCTAATCTAAAAAAAATACAGTCATGATAGTTTGACCATGTGCTTCAGATTTTAAAAGACCATTTTGTAACTTGAAAATATATATTTTTACTTGCTAAGAAAATGCAGCTAATACAAAAGAATGTCTTCTGCCCCTTCTTCTCTACTGCCCCATGAACAATGCCCAGAATTAATCACATGACATTCTCCACATCTCACAGTAGTTTCATAGAGCAGCCTTAGGTGATCTGTCCCCAGAGCCTACCCTGGATTAACCTGAAGCAGAGACCCTGTTCCGTACTGCTTAATTAACACATGATCTGCCTTACAGTGCTGTTTTTGCTGAGCTCTTTCTTTCTTTTCTTTTCTTTTTTTTATCTAGACAGAGTTTTGCTCTTGTCACCCAGGCAGAATGCAATGTCTCGGCTCACTGCAGCCTCCGCCTCCCGGGTTCAAGCAATTCTCCTGCCTCAGCCTCCCAAGTAGCTGGGATTACAGGTGCCCGCCACCATGCCTGGCTGTTTTTTATATTTTTAGTAGAGATGGGGTTTCATCATGCTGGCCAGGCTGGTCTTGAACTCGTGACCTCAGGTGATTCGCCTGCCCCGCCCTCCCAAAGTGCTGGGATTACAGGCGTGAGCCACCGCCCCCAGCCTGAGCTCTTTCTTTATTTACTTACTTATTTTAGAGATGGGGTCTCGCACTGTTACGCAGGCTGGAGCACAGTGGCACAATCATAGCTCACTGCAGCCTTAAACTCCTGGTTTCAGGTGATCCTCCCATCCTAGCCTCCCAAAGTGGGTTGGGATTACAGGGCGAGCCACCCCACCTAGCCGTGCTCTTGCTTTCTAACAAAGGCCCTTTAGGCTGTTAGCCTCATTTGCTGCTAGACTCGTCTCTTGTCCTCTACTCTGAAGTTTGCCTGCATCCTGGCTTGGATTTGAATGCTGCACTATTGTCATTCATACATGATTTCACTCTGACTGGGATTTCAATCTGATGGCTCTTTGGATTGTTCATATGTAAGTGTGGGCAGGCTCTACAGAGCATTTTCTTTGGCAGACTCCCTGTGTTCCACGGTCATTACTTTGGCCTGTAATTATGCCAACTCCAGGCTCCTTTGTAATTGGAGCCCTCCTAAATGTTTGGTTTATAGTCTGAAATCTTTACATGCACTTATGCCAATAGTTCCAAATGAATGTCAACTTTGTAAACCTACAAGTTGGAATGTTGTTTCTTGAATAGTCCTTATCCGAAATGCTTGGGACTAGAGGTGTTTTGGATTTTGGAATTTTTTTCAGATTTGGAGTATTTGTAGATACTTAATGGTTGAGCATCCCTAATCCAAAAATCCAGAATCCGAAATGCGGGTCTTCTTTGAATGTCATGTCAGTGCCCAGAAAGCTTTGGACTATGGAACGTTTCAGATTTCAGATTTTCAGACTAGGGATGCTCCATCCATATTGAAATCTGAAATCAGGTAGTCTCTATTAACATAATTTTGTCAATATGTGCTATCTAACTCCTGAAGCCACACAACACACAATGATTAGAATTTAATACTCTGCTGCTAAAGACCCTGCATATTCTTACTTTTATTAATGTTTACCTTTTATGAATAGTATTTTTCCCTTTCTTCTAAACTTTTATTCAGTGGCTTCAGTTTCTTTTCCAGGCTCTCAAGAAAGTTTCAGATCTTGAAGTTTCACATCACACTATTGGACAGTATGCTTTTTGTCAGCCCATTTTACTTGGTATTGATGCCTGTGTCTAAACTATGCCATACTTAGAAGGAACCAGCTATGTTTTACCATGTTCTGCCCCAGAATGTGATACTAAAACATAAGCCCCCAGAGCATGGGCTTCACCTGTTGTGTTCCCTGCCATGTCCAAGTGCCTAAAACAGTGTCTGACACAGCAAGCATGCCAAACAAGTTGTCAAATGATGGTATTATTTCTCTATATTGGCAGCACATGTACGTAAGCCATGTAAATTGATATCTTGTTATTTTGTTACAGTGTCATTGCTAGTGAACTAACTTTTGTAGATTTTACTTAAACATTAATCAATTTTAGAATATGACTTAATTGTCCAGAAAGTAGTATAACTATTTCCTCCTATACATGATAATTTCTGTGTTTTTTAAAAACAGGTATAATTACAAACAGTAGATGACTCTTTTCAGTATAAAGTTCCTTGAGACTGTAGCCACCCACAATTCAAGATATGGAACAGATCTGACACCCCCCAACTTCCCTTGTGTTCCTTTGTAGCCCCTGTTTTCAGTCCCTATAGTTTGCTTTTTCCAGAATGTCACGTAACTGGCATAAATATGATTATGTGCTTTGTAGCCTTTGAATCTGGCTTTATCATTAGCATAATGCATTTTGTTCGGATTCATCCAGGTTGTGTGTTAATAGTTCATTCGTTTTGATGGCCGACTTGTCCACCCTTGCATAGTTGTATCACAGTTCGTTCATCTATTCACCTGTAGAAGACGTTTGGGTGATTACGAATAAAGCTGCCAAAAGCACTTGGGCATGATTTTTGTGTGAGCATAGCTTTCATTTCACTTGGGTTTTAAACTCTAGGAATGGGGTGGCTGAGTGGCATTGTCTTAGTTTTTTTGTTTGTTTGTTTCTGTACCAGGAAATGAACTGCTTTGGAGTGTCCCAGTTTAAATGATAGTTTGGAGACGGTGTATTCCATGCAAAATTCTCTTTCCTGAAACTTAAGTAAATATCACGTAATACTGGCCATTACTTACCATGTGGAGAACTATCTGGGGATTGTTTATCCTGTTTTTCAAACCAGACGGAAAACAGTGATATAAAATAGTGGAGATGGGGAGACCCAACACATTGAAATCTCTTTAATGTTTCTGATTTCCGCTTTCTAATCAAAATGGGTCTCTCAGTGCTACCAAGGAAGGGTAGAGTGTTTCAACAAGCAATTAATTGTCTCACTCATGTTTTCCCACCCAGCTCAGTAACTTACCTTGGTGTTTTGTTTTCATGTTAGTTCACTACTTAGTGCATTTGGTCCTCATTGGTAAATAAAAAGGCATCTCACTGTAGGTGTACCGGATCTTTAGACCAAATGGGATGTCAGAATCTCAGGTAGTTTAGGAGGGAAGGCCTTGTTCAGATATATGCACACGACTGTGGGGAACGAAGATGGGCTGTCATGGTGCATCACACTGCCAGGACCATTGGAAAGGAAAAGCATTGCAGAGAGAATGGCTGAGGCATTGAGGACTTCTACTTTTCTAGCAGTTGTGTTCAAGTCCAAAATAAGAACTAACCCAAAGAAATGTGACTTTTTAACACACAATCTTCAGATCTTTTCTGAGGAGAGACTATTAGGCCCATGGGTTATCAAAATTTAAGAGGCTTAGAACTTTGTACATTGAGGTCTAAAGGCTACCCACTCTGGGATTTTGTTTTATTTAAAAATGGATTCATTATAATAGGTAATCAATTCACAGGGTTCAACATTCATGAATTTCAAGATCGATACCCCCTGCCTCGCCCACCCTATTCATCAAGGGCTTCTCCTGTGGGGCAACCACGGCTATCAATTTCTTGTGATTCCTTCCAAAGATACTGTATGCATCTACAAGTAAATATGTACAAATGTGCTTTTTCTTCCCCTTTTTCACAAATGGTGCAATATACAGCTTAAATTAAAAAAAATAGAATGTATGGGAGTGAAGGGCATAGACTGGACATGCTGATCCATATGCAATAAGGAGTCAGTTCTTAAGATAAATGAAGGAAACTAGCCCTGCACCCCCATATGTACTAGTGTAAATGATCTCCACATTGTTGAAAGAAAACTCACAATTTTCCTATTGTTGGAATTTAGTTTGTCGACCATCTTTTGTTATTTACAAACAGTGTTGCAGTGAATAACTATGTTCATAAGTCATCTCACATCTGCAAATGTATCTGCTGGGCCCATGTGTTTGTAAATGTTTTTGGTCTTGCCAAATAGCCGGCAGGAGGTTGCAACATTTTAGGTTATCCCCAGCAATGCAGAGAAGGCTTATTGCCTCCCTTCTGGCAACACAATATAATGACATTTTTTTGTCTTTGTTTTAATTGCTATGTATCATATTTTTGTTGAAATTGAGCATATTTTTCTGTGTTTAGGAACAATATGCATTCCCTTTTCTGTGAGCTCTTTGTTCAGATCATTTGCCCATTTTTTTTTTCATTTTTTTTTTTGTTTTTTTTTTTTTTTCTTCGTTTTTTTTTTTTTTTTTTTTTTTTCTGAGACGGAATCTTGCTCTGTTGCCCAGGCTGGAGTGCAGTGGCGTGATCTCGGCTCACTGCAGCCTCCACTTCCCGGGTTCAAGTGATTCTTCTGCTTCAGCCTCCTGAGTAGCTGGGATTACAGGTGTGCACCACCACACCTGGCTAATTTTTGTATTTTTGGTAGAGACGGGGTTTCACCATCTTGGCCAGGCTGGTCTTGAACTCCTCACCTCATGATCCACCCACCTCAGCCTCCCAAAGTGCTGGGATTACAGACGTGAGCCACCGCTCCCGGCCTGTCATTGATTTCTTTTAGGCGTTCTTAAAATATTAGGGAAATCAGCCCTTTGCTAATTTGTTATATTCAGTTGCAGGTATTTTAGCTAGTTTATCATTTATATGGTGGTATTGTACATAGTCATATTTGTGGTCATATTTATTCAGAGTTTTGAGTCATTCATAGAAAGGCCTTTCCCACTTTGATATGATAAAAATTATTCTTTGTGGTTTTGTCCAAAGCTTTTATTATTTCAGTTTTTACATTTAAGTATTTGCTACATTTGTCATACACAAAAAGTTTCAGTATGGTCCAACTTAATTTTTTTTTTTTAAGACAGAGTCTTACTGTATCACCCAGGCTGGAGTGCAGTGGCGTGATCTCACCTCACTGCAACCTCCACCTCTTGAGTTCGAGTGATTCTCCTGCGTCAGCCCCCTGAGTAGCTGGGACTATAGGCATGTATCACCATGCCTGGCTAATTTTTGTATTTTTAGTAGAGATGGTGTTTCACCATGTTGGCCAGGTTGGTCTTGAACTCCTGATCTCAGGTGATCCGCCCGCCTCGGCTTCCCAAAGTGCTGGGATTACAGGCATGAGCCACCCCGCCCAGCCCAACTTAATTTTTTTTGGTTGAGTTCTCTGGCCAGTTTTCCAATATCACTTACTGAATATTCCCTCTCTTCCCTATGGATTTTAAATGCTACCTTTATCAAACATTAGCTTCCCATACTATCTGAGTCTATTTCTAGACTTTTGTTCTATTGATCTTTCAGCCTGAACATGTGTCCTGTACGACACTGTGTAAAGTATAGTAGCATTGTAATAGCTCACAGGGCTAGTTTCTCCAATTTTCTTCTTTTCAGATTTATCATTGCATATAAACTTCAGAATCAGCTTGTCTAGTGTATCCCTCCCACTCCCGCCATCTCCCCCTCAAAAAGAAAGACAATTGTGGTGTTATTTTCTTTTAAGATTAGGTTGCCTTTATAAACCAACTTCTGGGAAAGTAGACTTGTTAAGGGCGTTAAATCTTTCCCATTCAAAATCCAGCATAGTTGGCCATTTCTTCAAATTTTCTTTTGTGGCTTTCAGGCATGTTTTAAGTTTTGTCATCTGGGAGTTTTAGACATTTCCTGTTAAATTGACTTATAATATTTTAACTTTTTGTTCCTTTTGAAAATAAGGCCATTTCTTCCATTGTGTCTTCTCACTAGTTGTTGGTTTATATGTGATACCTACTGGTTTCTCTGTGTTAATTTTGTACCCAGCTGTCATCTTTTCTGAAGCTCTCTTCATGTTGTTAGTAGTTTTTCAGTGGATTCCTTTGGGTTTCTTCAGGTATACACTCATATCATGTGCAAGTAGTGATCATTTTACCTCCTGCCTTTGAATTACCTCTTTCTCTCTCTAGTTTTATTGTATTAACTAGTACCTGCAGAACGTTAATTGTGGTGATAGTGAACATCCTTCTTTTTTTCCTGACTTAAATGGATGATACCTTGTTTTCTCATTAAGTTTGATGCTGGCTTTGGGGTAAGGTAGATATATTTGGTCATCCTTCTATTATTTTACTAAGAATTTTATTAAGAATGCATAAATTTTATCAAATGCCTTTTCAGCATCTATGGAGATGACTATATATAATTTTTCTCTTAATAGCTGTTAATATGAGTTGTATTACCAGTTTTCTCATTATTGAACTACGCTTATATTCCTTGACCAAATTCTACTTGGTTATGTATAGTGTTGTTTTAAGTTGCTACTGGATTGCATTTGCTAATATTTTATTTAGGACCTTTGCGCTGGTATTTACAAATGATAGTCTAGTTTTCTCTCTTCTCTCTCCTGTCTCTCTCTCTCTGTGTAGACTTTTGTCTTATTTTGCTGTCATTGTTATGTTTGCTTTATTTTTTTTTTAAGTTCCTTGCTTTCTAATAGTTTTATAGTGGAATTTTCTGTTCTTTACACAGAAGAATTCAGGGAATGATCTCCTGTGAAGCTGTCGGGTTTGGGGGCCTTATTTAGAACTTTATTTTTTCTATGATGATTGATTTGCTTGGATTTCATGTCTCGGAGTGATTTTGGATAAGTTATATTTTCCCAGAAAATAATTCACTTAGCTTTTCAAATTTACTTACCTACAGTTGAATAGTGTTGAATATTATCTTTTAATTACCTCCATTTTTCTAGTATTTCTGCTCTTATTTCTTATTTTGGATATTTGTGTTTTTCTTTTTTGATTAGATTATTTAATAATTTGCTTTGTTCCCCCCCGCCCCACCCCCAGAAGAAAGACTTATTGGACTTATTAAGGGATCAGTTTGGCCAATTTTTAAAAGTATGTCATGGGCACTGAAAAGAGCATATTCTCTGTTTTCAGTGTATAGAGATCTATGTATGCCAGTTCGTTATACCCTGTTGATATGTAACGTAGGTCTTCTGTATCCTTGTTTCTTTCTGTCTACTCTATTGGTCATGATCTGTAAATTAACATCTCCCACAACGAATTTGTTTTACTCAGTTTCTCCTTAAATCTATTCCCTGTAGTTTTTGCTTTACAAGTGTTCACACTGTTTGAGCCGCAGATAGTAAATACCACATGTCTTTTTCTTTTTTTAGAGACAGGGTCTCGCTATGCTGCCCAGGCTGGTCTTGAACTCCTGGGCTCAAACAATCCTCCTGCCTTGGCCTCCCAAAGTGCTAGAATTGCAAGCATGAGCCACCACACCTGGCCTCACAAGTCTTTATTGTGAGTTGCTCCTTTAGAATTGTAAAGTACCCTTTGTCTTGTTTAATCCTTCATTCTCTGAATTCAGCATTGTCTGATATTAAGATGACAATCCATGCCTTCTTTCTTTGCCTTTGCTTATCCTTTCTTTTTTATCCTTTCCAAATCCACCATCCACCCCTGCCATTTTAGGTGCTTCTCTGTTATACAACATACAATTGGGTTTTGCCTTGTAATGTAATATTAATGTCTGTTTTTGAATAGGCATTAATTTGGCTCATTTGTTAATATGACATATGTTTGGCATTAATTCTGTCATTCCTGCTTGGTTGGGGGAAATGTGTTTTTAAGTAGCTTTTGAAACATCTTTCTGCAGTCTGTCTTGTTTGCTTTATGTTGTTTGTATGATTTTCTAGTCATCTGGAGTTTTATTTTTGTTTTAACTGTTACCCTTGCAACTTTTTATTGTACCTGAATCTTCACATTTTAGACATTATTTATTAATTTCCTACTGTGAACAATGGTAAATTCGCATATTTCCTCTTTCCTTTTCCCTTTCTTCCCACTACTACCTGATCTTAGTTACTTATAGTATTCGTTGTTGTTTACTTCTGTTAAGTTTATTTGTACAACATTATTTGATTTATTAATTTTAAATCAGCACTGTCCAGTAGAGCTCTCTGTGATGATGTGAATGTACTTCTTATCTGCTCTGTCTCTTACGATAGCCACTGGCCATAGTGTGGCTATTAAACATTTGAAATGGAAGGACCTGAATTTTAACTATTAATATAAGTTTAAGTTTCAATAGTCACATATGGCTTACAGCTACCATACTGAAAAGTGTAGACCAGGTGCGGTGGCTCACACCTGTAATCCTAGCACTTTGGGAGGCCAAGGCAGGATTGCTTGAGCCCAGGAGTTCAAGACTAGCCTGGGCAACATGGCAAAACCCCATCTCTACAAAAAATACAAAAATTGGCTGGGTGTGGTGGTGTGTGCCTGTAGTCCCAGCCACTCAGGAGGCTGAGGCAGGAGGATCACTGGAACCTGGGAGGTGGAGGTTGCAGTGAGCTGTGATCACACTACTGTACTCCAGCCTGGGTGACAATAAGACCCTGTCTTAAAAGTATGGAAGTATGGTTTGAATAATACATTTTTAAATCCCAGCTGTCAAAGATGAGGAAGCCATGTACATCATACTACTTCCTAGATTCTAGTTCTCTTAGTCTCCCAACTATTGTCGATTACATTCTACATTGTCAGGACTTATATTTTGCATTCTCTTCTTTCGTTATAATCATCACTTATCTCAATCTTCTTCTTACAATTAAATGGAGTTAATCCTCACAATTGGTTCCTTTGACATAGTTTTTCTAGCCATCTCTTGGATAGCTATAGTTTACTATTTAGTATATTCCTTAAGAAGGACTTTTATATAGTATTGCTTGGGATATGTTTTTTTTTTTTTTTTTTTTTTTTTAGTTTGGTTGGGTTTTTTTATTTTTGCACTTTTAAAACTTTCAGTTACACTGAAATAACAGATTAGGTGAGTATAAATTCTAGGGTCACACTTCGCTTCCTTGAGCATTGTTGTATCATTCTACTTGCATTTTGAATTCCATTTTGCTATGGAGAAATGTGGTTTCTTTTCCTCTTATGAGTGACTTGATCTTTTTTCCTGACTCCAAAAGGATATTTTCTTTTTTGAATAAGAGCACTTTTGCTACAGAGTATTTTCACTGAGTGCTCCTAATTCCTTTGCCCTTGAGTGTTTTTGAATTATCACAGTAAATATTTGTTCTGCTTCATTATTTCAGTTTTCTTATTTGGAACTTAATTAGGCATAGCTGTGTGTTCGTCACCTGTCTCCAATTTTATCTCTGTCTTTGTGGTTCTTTTTGAATTCTTTCTTAAATTTTCATTTAATTTATTTGGATTTTGTCATTTCTGCCCTGCATATATCCTTAGTCCCTTTTAAATTTGTTTTCTTTGGTGGTTTGATTTTTTCCTTTTACTTCTTTTCTGAGCTTTCCTATATTTTTATCTCTTCCTTTTGCCTCACCATTTCCTCCCTGAGCTCTTGTAGCTCTGTTTTGTGTTCATCCTTTATAGAAGCAACTGTCTCATTGGACTTTAAAAATTCATGGTGAAATGTACATTCACCATTTTCATCTGCTCGATGGTATGGATTTTTCTTCTGGCGAATGATCGTTTATTCATTTAGTAAATGTTCATTGAATGCCTACTGTTGCCAATCACTCTGCCCTGGTGGAGTTCATGTTCAAGGGCAGGAGACAGACAACAAATAAAATAGGGAGGCACTTTTGTCTTATTTTGGAAGGTGTAAGTTTCACAGAGCCAGTCAGTCAGGGAGGGGGGATAATGAGTGCTAGGGAAGGAGTAGTACAGTTTCAAATGTGGGCTCACAGAACCGAGTCCTGCAGGTATCTTGAGAAGAACAAGCAGGTGGAGCAAGGAGCATGGGCAGGTGCCTAAGGCTGGAATGTGCAGGCCTCTGAAAGGAATGGCAAGGGGGCCAGGGCAGGAGCGAGGGAGCAGAGGGCCCCCCACATGAGGGCCGTCAGGTGAGGAGAGGGCGGGTCCCCCTTTGTAGGCCTCTGTGGCTCTTACTGTGTGTGTGAGATGGCGAGCTGCTTAAAAATCTAAGTAGAATAGTGACCTGATCTGGCTTTCGTATTCATCTGCCACTTGTATTTCTCTCCTTCCTCACTTCCCATCCTTCCTTTCCCTTCCCACTCTGATTTTTTAATCCATTAGATGTCATGTGCTCCTCTGCTGGTTCCTTTTAACCTCTCCTTGCAGGAGATGAATTTATTCCTAGGCCAGGCTGGCTGGAGTGTTCTAATAGCCGGAGGATTTACGTGTGAGTTTCTTTCATCTTGACTTTGCGTGAGCCCATGCAGTAACCAGCTGTGGGGCGTTTGCACCTTGCAGAGGGGCTCCTTGTCTCCACCACTGCAGAGACCGACTGCTTCCAGCATGGGGCGGGTTGACAGGATGCCTCTCTGGGTGTCGCCTCAGCTGTTCCCAGGCGTACCCTCACTTTCCAGAAGAAGCACGTTTGCAGAGCTGGGGGCCTTGTTTCCGTTTTTCATCACATGTCCCCCTGCTCAGTCTTTACTTCTTTTAACAGCTCTTCCACCTATTTCATGGTATTTAGCTATCTCCTTGCTTCGCCGAAAACGCAGTTGGTGGTTTTGGTTCTCATTCTTTGGGTGATTTCCAGGAAGTCAAGAGGGGATTGCTGACTTGATGCCACCATTTTTAAATCCAGAGTTCCTGTTATGGTTTTGGCATTTTATTCCAGAGAACAAATAAGAAAAAGAGTTGTACAGTTTGGTAGTGGCCTTTTACATTTAGAGAATACAAAGTTAGGCTGGGTGCAGTGGCTCACACCTGTAATCCCAGCACTTTGGGAGGCTGAGACGGGTGGATCACTTGAGGTCAGGAGTTCGAGACCAGCCTGACCAACATTGGTGAAACCCTACTAACAATACAAAAAATTAGCTGGGTGTGGTGGTGCACGCCTGTAGTCCCAGCTACTTGTGAGGCTGAGGCAGGAGAACTGCTTGAACCCAGGAGGCGGAGGTTGCAGTGAGCCCAGATCGTGCCACTGCACTCCAGCCTGGGTGACAGAGTGAATGAGGAAAAAAAAGAGAATACAAAGTTAGAAAAGGTGGTTGCTTTTGCCCCCCTTTGAACAAACTTGCCAGTGGTTTCTGCTGTGAGAGCCAGCAAAGCTGACAAGAGCAAGGGTGGCCAGTAGCCTTCGGAATGCTTGTTTCCAGGCGGCTCTTTGGGCTGAGGTTGAAGATGGGCAGCTTCAGGCCTCTCTCCAGACTTAGCTCCTCCAGGGCAGGGACTTGGAGGAGCCCCTCGAAGCAGGCTCTGAGTGGTGTGGTTCTTGGATGCATCGCCTCTGTCCACCTAAAACAAAGAGGCTGAGGCATAAAGTATAATAAAGAGCTGACTTGAGTCAAAGAGAGGACAGCTGCCCAGAAGATACAGACCCAGTGACCTTGGATATGAACTCCATTCACCTGTATTACAAGTAGGTTGTTAAGGCAAAGAAAGGGGGACAGGGAGTGGGGTGATACAAAGTTGTTTGTCAGGAATTCTCATTGGCTTACAGAAATGGCATTGATGGGCGGTTGGCTCTTCATTGTTAAGCTCTAGGGTGCGGGCTGTAGTCTCGGATGTGGTATGATTGAGGGAATTTATAGCTTAGCTGCTGGTGGCAAAAGCAGGTAGTTTCAAGAGATGCGCACAACCCAGAGAAGGGGAGGACGGGGCTGCCGTCTCATTTCAGTGTCTCTGGGCTGGAAAACTTAAAAGTATTCACATTCCTCAAATGAAAGCTCTTTCCTTTACTCACCCTGAAGAGGGGTCGGCTCTTCGTGACGCGAGTGGGTCCCAGTGTCTGTGCTGGCTTCTCTGATGAGCACGCACACCACACGGGGCTGCGCCTCTTCCTCCTCCCACTTGACAATATGACCTTTCCCAGGCCAGGCACCTCCTCCATGATGAGACAAAAGCTACGGCTCTTCTCCCAAAACAGTAGCACCCTGCACACGATTTCGGTGTATACTTTCTGGGTTCATTGCCAGTCTGTGAACGGCCCCTCTTTGTAGTCATGGCCCCCAGTTGAAGGCCTCTGCTCGTGATGTTGGACGAGGTATTAGTACTGTCTGGAGCCATAAATCTTATGTCTTCCTGATGAAAGTCTAGACAAAAATCTGAGGGAGAAGTTCTTGGTGAGATCTTGGGTTTTCCTTAATGTCTGTTCTTCCAGTGTATCCTATCTTCCTCTGCCAGGATCAGTCAAGCATTGTGTAGACGGATGTTGCCTCTGTTAAATCATCTCCTGTTTCTAAATCCCTTGGCTCCTCGGCCTCAGGTGGGCTAACTCCCTATCCTTCTTTCATTGGTAGGAGTTGAATAAACCTGTATATTATAAGAATACCTAATTTATCCACAAACGTTAATTTTGTGTTTTCTGTACTACATTGTGCCTCACTGAAAGAATGATTAAAGAATCCCTGGAGTCATAAAATATTTACTCTGCTTACTTCCGAGGTATGTCACTACTTTTTTCCTCCTATGCTGCAGGGATTAAGGGAGGAAAAGGCTTTACTGATGTCATAGTTAGAATATGCCAATCAGTGAGACCCAGAGATCTGTTCCCGTGAGATTGACGGAAAGTGTTATGATTGCATAGGAACGGAACCATCCTCAAGTGCTACTGTATTGTTTAATAAAGCTCACAAATTATTTTGTCTCATTTATTTGTGGGACATATTTGTCAAGTAAACTTTAAAAAATATACTAGTGGATTTAATTTTTTTTTTTCTTTTTTTGAGACAGGGTCTCACTCTATTACTCAGGCTGGAGTGCAGTGGCTCATTCATGGCTCACTGTAGCCTTCACCTCCCAGGCTCAAGTGATCCTTCTGCCCTCAGCTTCCTGAGCACACCACCATGCCTGGCTAATTTTTAAAATTGTTTTATTTGTGGAGAAGGAGTCCCACTAGGCACCACAGGCTGGTCTCGAACTCCTGGGCTCAAGTGATCCTCCTGCCTTAGCCTCCCAAAGTGCTGGATTACAGGCATGAGCCACCTTACCTGGCCTAAATTATTAATATTAAATTTCCATTTGAATTTGGGCTATACAAAAAATTAATAGAATTAATGTTAATTAAACTTAGAATTTAAGTTACTTCACAGGAATTTTTATTTAAGTCTGCTTAGGAATTTTTTAGGAACATTAAATTAAACATTAAACATTAACATTGATACAAACACAGTCATCTCCATTTTAAGCAGAATTCAAGGAGAACTCATTTTATTCTTAAGATTGCTTAAAATGGAGATGATCGTGTTTGTTTTAATTAGACTTCAAGGCTTTGGGATGGGGAGTGGAAACAAAAACAAAATACTTAGCACATTTAAGGGACATAGAATATTTCTGGCTTCCAAAATTCAAGTTAAAGTAAGAACTTGGTAAAAATTTTTCACTGGATAACTAGAAGAAATAAAAGATAAGCAGATTTAAACACCAGTAGGACAGATGTTTTTTAATGGTTTGATCTGCAGGCCAATTTTTATTTTTACTGTTTATTTTTGAGATAGGGTCTTGCTCTGTCACCCAGGCTGGAATGCAGTAGCGTAGTCACAGCCCACTGCAGCCTCAACCACCCAGGCTGAAGCAATTCTCCCACCTCAGCCTCCCCAGTAGCTGGGACCACAGGTGGGTGCCACCACACTCAGCTAATTTTTTTTCTTACTAGTTATAAAGATGGAGTCTCGCTATGTTACCCAGGCTGGTCTCAAACTCCTAGGCTCAAGCAACCTGTCCACCTTGGCCTCTGAAAGTGCTGGGACTGCAGGCATGAGCCACCACGCCCAGCCTAAGACGTGTTGTTCTGTGTGGATTGTGGATTCAGTCTTTCTGTTCTGCTTGATGCTATTTCATCCCCTCAACTTCCTCTTCCACTCAAGCCCCTGTAACAGATTGCGACTATCCAGTTCTATGGTGACAGGAAGAAACTGCTGTCCAGTAGCGAATGTAGTTACTATCCGTAATCTATTACTCAGTAATTATCTTCAGATAAATGTATAGATGATCTGTTGTGAAGCCTCTCAATGATGTGTGAACCAAGGGAATTGAGGCTCCGATGCCTCCTGGTGTGAGCAGGAACCACAGGGACAGGGCAGTCCTTCTGGGAAGTGGCATGCTGCTGCCTCGTGGATGGCACCAATAATCTCCAATCTTGCTCACAGTAGGCATTTCTGGGCAGAAAGGACACCAGGCTAACCATTGTGTTAAATTACTCATGCATTTGCAGATGTGCTGTCATTTTAGTCAGCGCTATTGTAAAGAGCCTAACGAACAGGGTTTTATTTTCTTGTGTTCCTTTTGAAGGGACCTCATCCACGCCCATGTGTGATATCACTGGGAACTTACCATCTGCCCCGGCCCTTCTCTTTGCACTCTTGAACTCAGACATCTGTTGAGATTCCCCAACCAGGAATGAAGACATGTCTGAGAGGCAGTGACGGGACGAGGTTTCTCATCCCCACACCCTGGTGCTCCCCGTCAGGTGTGTCCAGGCTGCCACGTCATTATCAGTGGGCATCTGTCCCCTACCAGGACCTGGGCCTTCTCCACCCTGGTATCCAGGTGTCTCAGTGAATGTCTGGGTCTTTAAACAAATTGATGATGAAGGAGACCTGCTTTTGCTGATAAACAAGGTAGAATGGAGGAAGCATGCTCATTTGATTGGTGGCTGTCTTTTCTCTCCCAGGAAGTGCTCTCTGGCGTGGTGGTCATATCGAGTAAGGATTCAGTCCAACACCAGGGAGTGTCTTTGACCATGGAAGGAACTGTAAACCTCCAGCTCAGTGCCAAAAGTGTGGGTGTGTTTGAAGCTTTTTATAATTCTGTTAAGGTAAGAAAGAATGCTTAGATTGCAAGTTTTTAGTTCAATATTGAAATGTTGGGCTGGGCACAGTGGCTCAGGCCTGTAATCCCAGTAATTTGGGAGGCCAAGGCAGGAGGATCACTTGAGCCCAGGAGTTTGAGAGTAGCCTGGGCAACTTAGCAAGACCCCATCTCTATAAATAAACTTTAAAAATTAGCCAGGTGTGGTGGTGCGTGCCTGTAGTCCCAGCTACTCAGGAGGCTGAGGCAAGAGGATCCCTTGAGCCCAGGAGTTCAAGGCTGCAGTGAGCTATGATCACAGCACTCTACTCCAGCCTCAGCAACAGGGCAAGACACCATGTCTCTTAAAAAAGACATGTTTATGGTGGGTTTCACTTGCTGTGTGCCTTTATTGTTATCTGTTGTTATTTTGCAAGGGATGGTGGTAGTTATACTTCTGATATTTACTAATCAACCTGCAAAAATGGAGATACTTTGTTTCTAAGTATATCCCGTTATTGAAAGTCTGCTTATATTTATTCCCATTTGATAAATAGGATTAGGAGAACTATAAATGTATTAATTTCAGCCATTAAAAAGATCACAGCCGGGTGCAGTGGCTCACGCCTGTAATCCCAGCACTTTGGGAGGCCAAGGCGGACAGATCACCTGAGGTCAGGAGTTTGAGACCAGCCTGGCTAACATGGTAAAACCCCGTTTCTACTAAAAATACAAAAAATTAGCCTGGTGCGATGGCGTGTGCCCCAGCTACTTGGGAGGCTGAGGCAGGAGAATCGCTTGAACCCAGGAGGCGGAGGTTGCAGTGAGCTGAGATGGCGCCATTGCACTCTAGCTGGGGCAATAAGAGCAAAACTCCATCTCCAAAAAAAAAAAAGATCATAGCTCTTCTGAGAAGTTGTGCCTGTGGCTTATGTTACATGCCTCCCAAAATCAAAACTGCTATTTTATTAGCTGTGTCTATGCTACCGTTGATTTGACACTAAGGTAAGATGAAAATAGAGCAAGTAACTGTTCTTTTTGTCATTTAGGGTAGAGTTTTGTGTTCCAGAATGTAAACTCTTTCTCTATTCTCATAGTTTCCTTTTCCTGAAGGACATATTAATGCTTTAAGCTTTGTGGGGAAAAGAATGAATACAGAGAAAGGTGCATTCACAGTGTTCAGATTTAGGGGCTTCCTATGTTTTCTACAATTTCATTTTAATCCATTAGTACTTAAGAGATTCACTTCCTAAGTCATGGGTCTTCTCAGAGCCATGATGTTAAACTATAAATGCTTAAAAAGCAGGAATACATGCCTTGAAGGCAGGTTCCAAATGTTAGTACCCTCCTGCTCTTCCTTGGAGGCCCAGCTGAGGAGGTCTGTGCAGGCCATAGGGCTGGAGGAAAGGCCTGCTCTCCCCAAGCGGCTGCAGCAGGAAGGCGCTGAGGAAGCTGGTGGGCTGTCAGGAGCAGAGGCAGCACTGCCCGGAAGAGCACGGGGCTCGGTGAGGGGGAGCTATGGGTTCACACGTCAACCCTGTTAGCCAGGCAGCCTCACTGTGCTGGGTCTGCTTCTTGATCCTGAAGATGGGGGTTGTTAAAACAGTTAAATGAGATACCTGGGGAGGAGAAAGGGATATATCAGTTCAGTTCCCATGTGTCTCAGGCACCTATGTGTCTCATGTTGTAGATGAATCATTATTGTGCCAGAGTCTTAAAAAAAAGAGCCAAGTCACTGTTCATCTCCAGACCCAGCACAGAGCTGCCCAAGACAGCAGGACGGTGGCCTCCAGGGGGTCAGGGTGCCGTGTCCTTCAGAAGGTTATTAGTAATTGGAAAGGACATCTCCAAGTGCATGTTGATGGACTGAACTGATTTTTGTTTACAGCCTATCCAGATTATCAACAGCACCATAGAAATGGTGAAGCCCGGGAAATTTCCCAGCGGCAAAACAGAAATCCCTTTTGAATTTCCTCTGCACGTGAAGGGTAACAAAGTTCTGTATGAGACGTATCATGGCGTGTTTGTCAACATTCAGGTGAGAGCTTCCTAGTCCCACGTGACTGACTTCACAAGTTTTCTTCTGAAAAACGGTGTGGTCTTTCTCTCAACGTTAGTAGACGGGCCCAAGAATTTAATACTGTGTTTATTGCTGAGACCTCACATATATATTCGACGTTAATTTCTCATTTTTCCCTGATAAATGCATTTGATGTATGGCCGTTATTTCTGATGGGAGCTTCAAGGCACTCGTGCTGTCACTTCTTTTCCCTCTGTTTCTTCTGGGCTCTTTTCAGGCCACCTCACATTGTAAGGGATGCTTTTATTGTCTGGTAACAGATATGCCCTAACTTCTTTCTGGCACTAGCATTAACTTGTCTATTTTATACTTACAAGTATCTCTTTGTTTAACACCCAAAGGCTACTACTTTGACATAGGCTGGTATTCTTTACTGAACAAACCTTGTCAATGAGGGGAAGTGGATTATGACTTCCTGTCTACCTCTGCTGGCTAAGGACGTCTTTGACAGTCTGCTATTGTTGTCTCAGGAGTAGTGTGGAGTCCACGCGGGATGAGAGAGCCTTTCCTTTATTCACCAGAAAGAAAGATACTTTTGTGATAGCAGCCTCGCAGCACTTCCCTTGCTGGATGAGACAAAACTCTTCAGTCTTATATGCAAGAGGGATGAAAGTCAGGAATTTTTTATTTATTTATTAAGTTTTGGTTAATAATTTGGTCTTAGTAGATACATTATCCTGCTGAAAATAATAGAACCTTTAAAATAAAAGCCCCCCAAACCCCTGTGAGTGTTTAAAGATTCATCTGTATGGGAGTTTTATGAATTGCCTAAGAGATCTGTCCAGAAGAAACACATGTAGTATGATGTACATCTTTCTGTGAAGAAAAAAAGTGTTTCTAGTCCTTTATTGTTAGCACCAAAGGCTTTGGACAGCCCCAAGGCAGCAGCAGTGATGACTGAGTAGTACCTGGATTCAGAGGAAGCTGCTTACGTAGCCATACAGATACCAATTGCTGGTATGTGGGCAGGAGTCTTCTGATCAGCTTTCTAGGTTGGGACTGTTTCCACCCTGAAAGAAACTGAATGAAAAATGCCTTTTTGGCAATACTGAAGATATCTTGAACATTTCATTTTGAAAATTATTTTTATTATCTACCCAGAATCAGTATCGACTTGCTTTATCCACACGGTAGTTCTTTAATATGGTTTATTTAAAAATATAAGAATATGTTCATTAGAAACTGGAATAAGATCACCTTTTCAGTGATCATGTTTGTTAACTCCTGCATTTATCAAGACTTACCAAAAGAAGATGAATTTGTTTAAAGTCAAATTGGAAACCTCATCGTTTTCCACATGTTGCCAAGACAGATGTTCAGATATACATAGAAAACGTGTGTGCTGGCCAGGCACAGTGGCTCACGCTTGTAATCCCAGCACTTTGGGAGGCCACGGCAGGAGGATTGCTTGAACCCAGGAGTTCAAGACCAGCCTGGGCAACGAAGCAAGATCTCATCTCTACAAAACAAAACCAAACAAAAAGCTTGTGTGCTTGTGTTCCTGCAGAGCTGTGTGTAAATTGGAGGCTACTTAAAATATAGCAGGAGAGTTAACAGATGGTCAGTTCCTTAGTAAAGGGAATAATTGCCCCTACCCTCGTCTTTTTGTCATCAGATTTTACCATTTGAGGGTTAACCTCAGAGTACTACAGTTTGGAATTCAGTACCTCCCCAACTATCTCACCGATTTCTAACAATGAAGAGATTTCTTAGCTTAACCTCTGATTTCCATGAGCTTATCACACTTATTGTCATTCAGCACTTAATAGTATTTTGCCATCTTTGTTCACCTAAAAATTAGATTTTTTTCTGAATCATTTTAAAGTTAGTTTCAGGGTCTTGATACTTCATCTCAAAATACCTCATTGCGCATCTCCAAAAACTAAGAACATTCGTCTCTATAATTACAGTTAACATTTGCACACCTATCAGAATTTGTAAAAATTCTCAAGTATCGATTAATTGTTGATTCATATCGAAATTTGTCTTTGCTTCTTTTGAGAAAATAAGAGAAACTCAGATTATGTTTTTTTAAATCTGTCTTCATCCATCCATCCATTCATTCATTCACGCCATTATTTGGCAGGTCTTTTTCTTACAGTTTTATAGTAGAGCAAGTGCCGCCCAGAGACGGCAGTGACTTCCTGTGGTCACACAGGCCAGCCTCAGCCTGCGGGTCCAGACCAGCACTCCTCGGCCCCCACTGCTTACTGCACTTACTCTAAAGGTTAACATAGGCACATTTCTTTGGATAGAAACTTTTGTTGCTAAACCCTAATATCATCTTTCTTAAATGATGTGCCAAGAAATTTTTCATTGATAAATTGAATTGTGTTGTAACCATGTAAAATGGTAAAAATCATAAGGCAGAATAAAGGATTTAAAAGATATAGACATGCTGGGTGCAGCGGCATGCACCTGTAAACCCAGCCACTTGGGAGGCTGAGGTAGGAGAATCACTTGAGTCCAGAAGTTCAAGTCCAGCCTGGGCAACATAGCAATACCTCATCTCTTAAGAAAAAAATTTTTAATTAAAAAAATATATATATATACACACATATACACATATATATGTATATGTATAAAATGCCAGTATTATATTCCTGACTCCAGAGGCTTGGTTTGCTTGTCGTTTTTTAGATGAAGGGCTTGACATTCTTCTCAGTCATGTTGCGTTCATGTTTGTCTTTGTTATTAGATACTTCATGCCATCATCAGAGTCTTCCGTAGTTGCCCTTTGTGCATCTCCTTCTTCTTTTTACAATAATTTAAATTGTAGGCAAGTTTTATTAGGTTTGTTCTACTCTTGCTTTACTCTTGTAGCTGTGCTAGCAGAGTTTATACTATAACATAAAATATGTCTGCTGAAATTGTATATTCAGCACTAATTTATAGAGATCCTAGTCATCCCTTTTCAAAGTTAAAAATTCCTTTTATAGAAGTCTACTTTAAAACTATGGACAGGCCTGGGCACCGTGGCTCACGCCTGTAATCCCAGCAGTTTGGGAGGCTGAGGTGGGCAGATCACCTAAGGTCAGGAGTTCAAGACCAGCCTGGCCAACATGGTGAAACCCCATCTCTACTAAAAATACAAAAATTAGGCCAGGCACAGTGGCTCACACCTGTAATCCCAGCACTTTGGAAGGCCAAGGCATGTGGATTACCTGAGGTCAAGACCAGCCTGACCAACGTGGTGAAACCCCATCTCTACTAAAATACAAAAATTAGCCGGGCATGGTGGTGGGTGCCTGTAATCTCAGCTACTCAGGAGGCTGGGGCAGGAGAATTGCTTGAACCCAGAGGCAGAGTTTGCAGTGAGCCGAGATCACGCCATTGCACTCCAGCCTGAGCAACGAGTGAAACTCCGTCTCAAAAAAAAAAAAAAAAAAAGTTAGCCAGCCATGGTGGCACGCCCCTGTAATCCCAGCTACTCGGGAGGCTGAGGCAAGAGAACCACTTGACACCAGGAGGTGGAGGTTGCAGTGAACCGAGATCACGCCACCGCACTTCAGCCTGGGTGACAGAGTGAGACTCCGTATTAAAAAACAAAAAAAGAATATATATATTGTATATATATTCCACATAAAGATCCTTGCAGACAAGGGATGATTCTCTTAAACAATATTTTACTCTCCCAGTAGTACCTAAATATATAGTAACTTCTTATTTCATGTGGACAGGTTGTTCATGCGAATATAGCTTCTTGGAAGATTCAGTTATGCATAGAGTCCCAGTTATGAAAATTATTTTTGACATAATTCTGAAGTTTTTCCTGGATGATTAAAACAACAACTAACTTTATTAAACGTGGATTATGTGATTTTTTTTTTTTTTTTTTTTTAAAGACTGGCATTACAACAGTGGTCCTGCTGTAGAATTACATTTTTAAATAGTCTCTCAGCTCACGGACAGGGATTTGAAGCAACAGTCCCCGTTCAAAGCCTGCTTTAAGCTCAATACCAGCTCTGCAGTGGGGCTCCCCTTGGGGGAATAGAGCTCACCTTGCAGTAGGCACCACGGTAGCAAACAGCTCAGAAAATTAACCTAGGGACAGCAGAGAAATGGAACGCGGCTCTGCCACTTAAAAAAGCAAGTGTGCAAGTGCGATGCTGCATTGTTTTCCAACCCACTTTTTTTTTTTTCCAACCCACTTTTTCTTTGAGGTGCAGGCTACATCTGTGTGTTGGCAGATGGAGAGAGACCTCAGATGTCTCAATAAATAAGATTAGCCATGAGTTGACCCTTGTGGAAGTTGGTTGATGGATGTGTGGGTTACTGCATATTCAGTAAACTAGAAGTTCCCTGAGGACCAGCTGTGACCTTGAGCTTGGCCCTGGTGCCCAGGGCAGTGCTATGCACTCAGAGTGAGTGCCCAGCAAGGAAGGGTTGTGACATGCTGGGTGCTGTCCCAGGGTTGCAGTCCTCACTGCATGGATTTTCTAATCCCACTTACAAAGTAGCTGCTGTTTTCCAGCATTGCTGTGTGCCAGCCCTGTGCCAAGTGCTTGTCACACATGATCTCATTGGAGTCTCGCTGCAGGTGGGTCTTAAGAGCCCCATTCTACAGAAGGGAAGCAGAAGCTCAGACAAGTTGTGTTATCTGTCTGGGCTCACACAGTAAGGCAGACAACAACGGGATCTGGCCTGGCCTCTGCTCCTGAGCGCACTGCCCTTTCTGTCTCGCCGGCCTGCTCCCTGCTACAGGTGGGACCATGCACCTGTTTGCCAGTGGGTCCAACTGCAGGACAGCTGTGCAAACAGATTGAAGAATAACCTTAAAGTGGCTCATTTTTAAAACAGAAATGCCTTTATTTTGAACATTAACTATCCTATTATGTATTATATTATGTATGTTAATTTTCTATAATGCATTGATTGTACAACGTTTCCCTAAAATATGTTGACTGACTTGTCTCTTTGAATATAATTCCAAGATGAAAGCAAATCCCACTAAAATGAACTTTTTTCCTCCAACTCTTCCCTTTAGTATACACTGCGCTGTGACATGAAGCGGTCTCTGTTGGCCAAGGACTTGACAAAGACCTGTGAATTTATCGTTCACTCCGCTGTAAGCTTCACTCGGGGACTCCGGTGCTTAATGATAGGAATCTCCCATGGGGTCTGAGATTTTACCCTATTTACAAGCTAATCATTTAGCCTCTTACTGTTTCATGGGTGCTGGCAGAAGACACAAGACTCCTGGGTCAGAGACAGTCAGTGGCATGCGCATCACGTGTGCGTCATTGTCCTTGGCCCAGAGTCCCCCAGCTGAGGCCGCGGGCCAGAGGGACTCCATGTCGGCACATCGGGCAGGACCTTTCCTCCCCCTGGCTCTCTGGGTGGTAGACTGGCCCTTTGCATCCCAGCCCCTGGATAAAAGATTCCAGGCAGGCTCTCATGAAGCTCGGCTGTATCTATAGATTCTGAAATTATGTAACGTGGAGGTGATCACTGTATTGCTGTTTTGGTAACATTTATAGTATGATTCTTCAGGTAGACAGCTCTGTAGCTCAGAGGCTAATAGCAGCCTGACCTCCTGGGTTTGATGCTCAGCCTCCCAGCTCTACCACTGAGCTGAGCAGGTCACTGAGCTCTCTGCCCTACTTTCCTCGTCTGTGAAGTGGGATCATCTGGGAGGTGTGAAGGCCCTTTGCGGGGGGTCACTGTGCTGAGAGGTTTCAGATAAGTACCTGCCAATAACACTGTTCTGTTTCTTAGATCTGATTTTAAAATTCTGAATCTGAAAGGCACGTTGGAGATGAAGACATCTCTCCCCTCATTTTACAGATGAGGAAACTGAGTTTCAGCGAGATGGGGAAATTCGACAGAACTGTGTTCAGGACCCAGGCATGGTCCTCTCAGTCCCCCGTCCTTCCTGCATCGCCAGGCTGCCGCTGGTTTATTTTTGAAAGGGAAAAGCTATTTGACCTGCAGAACTCTTGGCCTTCACCTACTGATTTCGGTTTCACCTCTCGTTTTAGCCTCAGAAGGGGAAGTTGACTCCCAGTCCCGTGGACTTCACGATTACACCTGAAACCTTACAGAACGTCAAAGAGGTAAGACATCCTGCACAGGCGAATGCTGTGGGTATCTCCCCAGCAGCCAGACCCCACGGACTAGCTATTGCCCAGGTGGTCTTTACTTGGAAATCACGTCATCGGCCAGCAGAGATTCCTGATTGTTTGTACCCAGATCACTCAGTATTTTCAATTGGATTTCCTTCTTAAGCTCAGGAGAGCAGCTTAGAAGAGGACTGCTTTTCAAAAGGTCCTCAGGGAGGGTCCATGTCTCTTAATCTCACCATTTTCCCTCAGTTTTACTGCATCATGGGCCCCCAAGACCCCCCGCTGCCCATGACACGGCCACGTCCCTTCATTTCTCATGGTTAGCCAGGGCCTGCACCCAGCCCCCTGGCCTGTTGTCATCCTCCATGGATGTTTAGTTTGCAGTTTCTTCCCCAGCATTCCCACCTGACAGAGGCCGGGCAGCAACATGCTTTTTAAAGATTCCACAGTGCCCTCCGTGGTGGACGCCTCACGGCCAGGGCAGGTACAGTGAGGACACAGACGCCTGGGCAGTGCCAGCCGAGCTCTCCCACCTCCTGCGTCAGGACGGGGCTGTCTGGCTGTCAGTGGCAGCCCCTGGTGGAGCCTCAGCTGGTCCCTCGAGCTGCACAGTGAATTTGGGCCCGTCCAAAACTGCCTGGCCCCGGCCTCCCTGATCTTGCCCTCTCATCCGCTGCCATGGATTTCTCCTCAACAGTGGAGTCCTGTAGTGCTTCCTGGATGTAACTTTTCGTCCTTCCTCTAATTCTTTATTCTGCTGTCTGGACCACACTGACTAGGATCAAGTTAAGGACAAGCTGGGAGGCCTGGGCCCTGGGAGGTCACTGGCCTCATCCCTCAGAGGCTGGACATGTGTCGTGGGGAGCCTTTCGGACAGGTGAGGGAGGAAAGGCCACTCCTCTGTCTGTTCTGCACGTCTCCCTTCTCCGGGCTCTGAGGGCACGCGAGCCCAGTGGGCCACTCAGACTCCCGTCTCCCACCTCTGTCGCCTGTCTGCAGAAGCGCTGACCTCAGCAGTAATGTGATTCATTTCTAGACACCGTTTCTTCTTCAGGATAGCTGCTGCTTCCATTACGGATGCAGTGGCCTTTCATCTCCGTTTCCTGTATTGATTCCGTTTCTCAGGGGTTGGTTCTCGTTGTCGAGTGTGTGTGTCTTTTTCTTGCTTTTGTTTTCCTTAAATGTGTATCGATCCTTGGTTGTCAGTTTACATTTATAAATGAGGATCTAATGTGTGTGGTGGTGGTGTAGAGGCTGTATCCTTAGCCCAAGTGAGAACCTGTTCTCCTGGTCCTCAGCACACGCTCATCAGAGGCGCTCTGCCCTGGGTGTGGCACGTGGCCGGGGTGTTTGTAGGCAGCTTGTCACCTGAGTCCAGAGGCTCGCTGTCTGCATTGTGGCCATGAATGACATGGGACACTTGTCCTACCTTGCCCCGAGTCTGCTTTTCCAGGTGGGAGATCCCCTTTGCAGGCAGCTGTGGTGCCAGCCTGTGGCAGCTTCCCCCATCTGGTGAGCTCACCTGTGATACCTGCCTGCTGCCCTTCGCAGGCCCTCGCCCGATGGCAGGCTGACCACACGCCCTGCGAGCACACCCGCTCTCGCCGCTCCCCCTGCCACCTGGAGGACAGGTGCCCCGAACTCCCGGGAGTCGGCTTGTCTGTCCACTTTCTGTCGGACAGAAACACTTCACTGGGGTGGTCCCCACAGGGCGTTCCTTATGGCTTTTCTAGGCACAGGTTTATTTGTAAACATGAAGAACTTTTCTTTTGACAGAACCATTCAGGTTTATTGTTGGAAAATAAGAAAATAACACATAAAGCAAATAAAATAAAATTGCTTATTCACAAAATGCCACTGGTGGTTTTTTGTTTTGCTTTTTAAGTAGAAAAGAGATTTATTGTAGAAAATCTTATACGTTTGTAAGTAGAAAAGAGGTTTATTGGAAGGATATAAGATAGCTTTATAGGAACTACTAGGCTGGAGTTCAGACTCAAAATAGGTTTATTTTATTTGTATATGTTAATATCATGTCAGTGGGAGGAGAGGGAAAATGATTGTTTAGTCAGTATCTTGAGCTGAATGTTGAAAGCTTTCCTTTTTCATCAGTCGCCTGAAAGAATTTTAATGTGTACTGCTACTGCTTTTTGTTTTTCTACACAAATAGCTTCTCTTAGTTATTTTTAAAACTCTGTCTTGGCCAGGCACAGTAGCTCATGCCTGTAATCCCACCACTTTGGGAGGCCAGGGCAGGAGGATCACTTAAGGTCAGGAGTTCAAGACCAGCGTGGGCAACATAGTGAGAACCTGTCTCTGCAAAAGAAAACTGTAAAAATTAGCTGGGTGTGGTGGCATGTGATCGTAGTCCCAGCTGCTAGGGAGGCTTAGGCAGGAAGATTGCCTGACCCAGGAGGTGAGGCTGCAGTGAGCCATGTACTCCAGCCTGGGCAACAAAGCAAGACCCTGTCTCTAAAAATGTTTATAATAAAAACAAATAAATAAAAGCTCCATCTTGAATGCAGGCTTTTTCAGAGGTCTGTACCTTTGGGGACTGCCAGGTCCAGAGCCCTGGGCTTTTCAGGTCCAGAGCTTCACTGCCTGGTCAGGTGGCCACCAGCCACACATCACCATTGACCCTGGAGACATGGCTGGACCAAGTAGCTGAGTTGGATGTGTAAATACTGACCAGATTTCAAAGACTCAGGATGAAAAGGAGAATGTAAAACATCATTCATATTTTTGATGTTGATTATATGTGGAAGTGATAACACTTTTGATATATTGGTTAATTTTACCTTCTTTTTTAATGTGGCTGCTAGAAAATTCTAAATTATATATGTGGCTTCCACTCACAGCGTGCATTATGTTTCTGTTGGACAGTAGTATGCCAATCTCTGATCCTTTCAGTAACTGGGATCCAGCCAGAAGTAAAGATTCCTAGAAAAATTGTCTCTGTCTAGACCAAGCCTATTCAACCCACAGCCCACAGGCCAGGATGGCTTTGAATGTGACCCAACACAAATTCATAACCCTTCTTAAAACAGGAGATTTTGTTTCTGTGATTTTTTTTTTTAACTCATCAGCTATCATTAGTTTTAATGTATTTTATGCGTGACCCAAGACAATTCTTCTTCTTCCAACCTGGCCCAGGGAAGCCAAAAAAGTGGACACCCCTGCTCTAGACCATCATCAATCCTTCCTGGCCAGTGTCCTATCTGCAGAGTAAAGGTTTATAGGCTTCTCATCAAGCATCAAAGAAACTAGTTTTCTTTAAATTTCCATGAAATAAAATAAATGTCTTGGGTTTTAAAAATTGTACAATTGGGAACATCTGTGAATGTTTTTTTTTAAGAGACAGCATCTCATTCTTGTCACCCGGACAGGAGTGCACTGGTGTAATCATTGCTCACTGAAGCCTCAAGCTCCTGGGCTCAAGCAGTCCTCCTGCCTCTGCCTCCCACGTAACTGAGACTACAGGTGTGCACCAGCCTGCCCAGCTAATTTTTAAAACATTTTTTAGAGATGGGGTCTTGCTGTGTTACACAGGCTGTTCTTGAACTCCTGGCCTCAAGTGATCCTCCTGCCTTTGCCTCCCAAAGCACTGGGATCACAGGCTTGAGCCGCTGTGCCTGGCCAGGATTTTTTTAACTGTGTGTGTGTCAGGTTGTCTTGAACAACATGGCGACTCCCTCAGACTTTTTCGTTTCTTATTTCTTGGTAGGAAGGAGCTTTCTAGCTCTGAGACTAGGCAATTAGGATGGTTCTCTGAGTCATTCTCTGTACACAGAGTGTCAGTCAGGTGCTATATGTAGAGAGTTGTTGAATAATTCAGCTGGGTAATGTCCAAGACGTCAGTACTTTGCTCCTTTCTTCCCGTTTTGTGAGACGGTCCCGGTGGACTGTATGACCACTATCCAACTTCGCTTCCAGGTTTTATTTGCACCAGAGTATGGAGCACTTTCCCCCCTTGCCTGCATTCTGATGTATTTGTTTTCATTTTGTTTTAGAGAGCTTTCCTTCCCAAATTTCTCCTTCGAGGACGTCTCAACTCAACAAACTGCGTCATCACACAGCCGCTTACGGGAGAGCTGGTGGTGGAGAGCTCGGAAGCCGCCATCAGAAGCGTGGAGCTGCAGCTGGTGCGCGTGGAGACATGCGGTGAGGGCCGTGCCACCAGGCTTTGCACTTGCCTGTCCCCCTCGACTGCCACCCTCAAGTTCCATGGTTAAGAGGATGCTGGGGGGCTGGGCACAGTGGTGCACCCCTGTAATCCCAGCTACTCAGGAGGCTGAGGTGGGAGGATTGTTTGAGGCTGCAGTGAGCTGAGATCGCACCATTGCACTCCAGCCTGGGCAACAGAGCAGATCATGACCCTGACTCTAAAAAAAGAGAGGATGTCAGGGAAGCAAAAGTAAGAGCGTGGCTGTGCCTTAGCAGTAACCGCATGTCTGAGGAAAGTGAGGGGAGGGGACCCTGGAGGATTCTTGGAGCAGACTGGGGGGTGGTGCCGGTGCGGATGTGGACCCGCAGCCTCTGCTGGCCCTGACCGCGTGATGTGGCCTCCCACCCCCAGGGTGTGCAGAAGGCTATGCCCGCGACGCCACGGAGATTCAGAACATTCAGATCGCCGATGGGGATGTGTGCAGGGGCCTCTCTGTCCCCATCTACATGGTCTTCCCTAGGCTGTTCACCTGCCCTACACTGGAGACCACCAACTTCAAAGTGGGTAAGTGGCACTCGCCTCCAGCCCTCATGGGCCCATGGGAAGGGCCGCTCAGTGCCAGGGCCTGCTGTGGGTCACATAGCTCAGAGCCTGCCGCCCTTCGGTCCCTCAGTGCCAGGGCCTGCCACAGGCCATACAGCTCAGAGCCTGCTGCCCTTCGGCTGCTCAACAAAACCTTGTTAAGGAGCTGCTGTGCCGCACAGGGGACACACCCACAGGCAGGCCTGGTGCTTGTGGAACTTCCACCGTCACATGGGGGTAAACACACAGACCCACATCAGTGTAGACATGGGCAGGTGACGCTGAGCTCCGTGAAGAAAACTCACGTGAGTGAGCACCACGTGAGCAGGGGGTGGTGTGGATACTGAGAAAGTGGCTCTGTGTGAACGTCCAGGACCCGTGAAAACCCCAGAGTGAGCTCTCAGCAGCAGGAAGGCCTTGGGCCCTGCGGCCTAGATGCCTCTAGTGAGTTTCCATGAACCTGTGTGTTCATATTTTAACCATGGGATCTGAATCAGGTCACAGACACCCGTTTATATTCTGCTTTTTTCCCTTAACATTGTATCATGAACATTTCATGTTTAACTCTTCCTGTATAAATATTGTAAAGGTACCTCCATCTTAATAAGAATCATGTTAATTGGGAGATCACTCCACACTATGAAGAAGTAGAACAGAGAGACCCAGTAGGAAGGGACCAAGCCTTCTCAGTAGCAGGGGACAGTGATTCCGAGAGGCTCGGGGACCTCTAGGTTGGAAGTGAGGAGTGAGCACTGCATCCGCATCAAGAGCAGCACCTCTGTGTGTTCCCCTCCAGCTCTGTGCAGGTGACCTCAAATGCACGGCCAGGCCCAAGACTGGACTCACTCGGACTGTAAGCAGCGCCTGGGTGTCATGGCGGCTCCAGTGCAGCTGTTTTCCTGCTGTAAAGCCCCCGCCAGCTCCCTATCATGCCTGCTGGGCATCCCTCTCTGTCCACTCCAGCCACACCCTCCACCCTTCTGGGGGGCACAAGAGGGGTGGAGAACCCATTGAAGGGAGTGGTGCAGGACGTGCCCAGAGGGCTCCAATGTAGTGACAGTAAAGTGAGGAAGGACAGGCCAGGCACTGCTGGTGGCCGACTCTTCTTGTGGCTAATGTTCGGGCAGAGGTGGACACTCCCACATGGGGATGTTGTCCTGCAGACCCCAGCCACAGGTGGGCACTGACTCCAAGGCCCCTTCCACAGCTGAGCCGCCACAGTATGGGGCTCGGCAGGGCTCGGCGTCTGCCCACACGGTGCCCTTCCCACCCCTCGTCACGCTGGGGAAGGACATGGTGCTTATTTGTCGTCAGGTGCTTCCTCTTCACACACACCCCTTTTGTTATGATCAACAAGGCTCACCCATAGCAGCTGAAGAGTCGGTGGAGAAGGAATCCTGTTTGCTGAAAGGTGATGGATGAATAGTATCCAATGGAGCAACAATGAAATTGTTGCTTCTGAAGACTGTTTCTCACCTGGGGATTGGGGACATGGGCCCAGACAGCTATGGGCTGGTTCACGGTCTGCTATTTCATTAAGAACCGTAGGAAATGTAAAAATAAGGCAAAGGAATACAAATGAATTGAAAGGGTTCTAGAATATCCTTTTTAGGAAAGCAAAGAGACAGGGAAAGTGTAGTTGGTGAAGCCTGATCACTCATGTTCCAAGATGAGAGGACAAAAATTCACTTAGAGAAAGTTGACAGAGGTAGTCAGACATCAGCATAGTCATCTCCACTGGTTTGGCTGAAAGGTCGGGGTGGCGCTGAGGGGACAGCAATGAAACCCACCTGCACCAGGTGCCCCTTCGCCATTAGAGCTTACTGCGACTGCAGTGGTGGTGGTGTGTGGTTTCGCTGCTTGGTAACAGTGAGCATAAACCCACCCTCTCTTCTCTTCTTAGAGTTTGAGGTTAACATCGTGGTGCTTCTTCACCCTGACCACCTCATCACGGAGAATTTCCCGCTGAAGCTCTGCAGGATATAGCCCGGAGGAGGGAAGCACAGAAAACGGGAGTGGCCATCTGGAAATCCAGCTGGTTATCCAAATCCTAAGGGGAGCTACAGCCAGTGGCATATACTTGTTTTTGTGATTATTCTGTATCAGAAATGAAACAGACCCTCAAATTAACATTCCTTCCTCATTTCTTGAGGCTTCTGCTTCCAACAGGCACCTCTAATCAGACCTTTTCTTTGAAATTCAACAAGATTTCTTAATGCTATTTGCCAAGACCATTTCACAGAAAACATTGACTGTGGCTCCTGCCTTACCTGTTCCTTTTTAGGTACAGTAAAACAACTGTGACAGCAGTTTGAGCTTACTGGAGAGTGGGATCCTGGGGACAAAAGGAAACCTCTCTGACTTGCTAATGGATGTAGCCGGGGACTCCCCTTTATAGCAAAGGGTCTGTGGCCAGTTGACATCCATGATGGCTGCAAGCACACTCGATGGTCAGCAAGTTTGCAGATATTCGCCAAGGCAGAGCGCAAAGTGCTAGCCACTGGAAATGCATGACTTCCCTCCACCCCTACTCTATTTTGTAGTTTTTTGGTTTTGTTTTTGAGACGGAGTCTCACTCTGTCGCCCAGGCTGGAGTGCAGTGGCCTGATCTCAGCTCACTGCAACCTCTACCTCCCAAGTTCAAGCGACTCTCCTGCCTCAGCCTCCTGAGTAGTTGGGATTACAGGTGACTGCCACCGCGCCCAGCTGATTTTTGTATTTTTAGTAGAGACGGGGTTTCACCGTTTTGGCCAGGCTGGTCTTGAACTCCTGACCTCGTGATCCCCCCGCCTTGGCTTCCCAAAGTGCTGGGATTACAGGTGTGAGCCACGACACCCAGCCTCTGTAGTTCTTTTTACATTTTTCATTATAACTTTAGAATTTTTAAGCAACTGGAAAAGTGTTCCTTGATCTCATGGGATTTGGCTGCTGCTGAAGTGTTTCTGAAGTCTCAAGAACTGCCATAAAATCTCACGCTGCCATTTCCCTGAACATATACATACATAGAGAGAGAGTTTTCCAAACTCTGTCGCCCAGGCTGAGCGCACTGGCAGGATCACAGCTCATGGCAGCCTCAACCTCCCTGGCTCAAGCGATCCCTCCCCTCAGCCTCCTGAGTAGCTGAGACTACAGGTGAGTGCCACCACACTCAGCTAATTTTTAAATTCTTTGTAGACAGGGTCTCCCTATGTTGCCCAGGCTGGTCTTGAACTCCTAGACTCAAGTGATCCTCCTGTCTTGGCCTCCCAAAGTGCTAAGATTACAGGTGTGAGCCACTGTGCCCAGCAGTTTCCCAGAATATATTTAAATGCAAAGTTACATGAGGGGAAAACATGTATGTTTGCTTCTGTTGTTACTGGGTAGGTTCTGAACGGCAGAGACTCACGTGCAGGGCGGGCTGGTGAAGGCCTCTCTTTGCAAAGTGGTAGCAGGAAAAGGTCCTTGACTTGATGAACTTGGTCTGCCTCTGAGCCACTGGAGGAAGCTGTTTTGAGCCAGGGTTTTTTGGCCTGAAGCCAGCATTTCCTCAGTCTCCCTTTGTGGTTCGAAGGATATGGACTATTGCAATACATTTCTTCCTTCAAATCCTGCCACTGTTTTGTTGGCCCACAAATAGGACCTCAGAGTAAGCCATGCTGCTTTGCACACACACTAGCCGCCTTTTGTACTTTTCATTCTGGATGGGCTTGGCCAAAACAGGCTGAGGCCAAAGGCCTCCCAAGCTGTATGTACTTCCATTATCCTGAAACAGTGTTTGGTGACATAATGCCAAGGGTAAACAAGCCTGATTTAGGCACTGCTTGATCCAGGGGCTTCACCCGTGAAATTAATAAAACTTATCTGAGTCACTTGAAACTTGGTTCCCAGAAAATACATTTCTGGTTTATAATCTCCTTTTATGCTCACCTGACATTATTAATTATCCCTGATGATGTGTTTAAACTGAGTAGCAGAAAACAGAGGCCACACTTTCTGGGAAATTTTAAAGGAAGAAACCATTTTTAATGAGATAAAAATATTTAATGAATTTAAAAAGCTAATGACCATTTTGGGAAAAGGTTTGGGATGTATATTGCTATGTAATTTAATAAACTGATTTTATGGATATAAATATGACTTTCACTCGCGTCCGTGTGAAGAGACCACCAAACAGGCTTTGTGTGAGCAATGAAGTTTTTAATCACCTGGGTGCAGGCGGGCTGAGTCCGAAAAGAGAGTCAGCGAAGGGAGATGGGGTGGGGCCGTTTCATAGGATTTGGGTAGGTAAAGGAAAATTAACAGTCAAAGGAGGGTTGTTCTCTGGCCGGCAGAGTGGGGGGTCACAAGGTGCTCAGTAGGGGAGCTTTTGAGCCAGGGTGAGCCAGGAGAAGGAATTTCACAAGACAATGTCATCAGTTAAGGCAGGAACCGGCCATCTGGATGTGTGTGCGCAGGCCACAGGGGATATGATAGCTTGGGCTCAGAGGCCTGACATTCCTGTCTTCTTAATAAGAAAAATAAAACGAAATAGTGGTAAAGTGTTGGGACGGCGAAAATTTTGGGGGGTGGTATGGAGAGATAATGGGCGATGCTTCTCAGGGCTGCTTCGAGCGGGATTAGGGGCAGCGTGGGAACCTAGAGTGGGAGAGATGAAGCTGAAGGAAATTTTGTGATAAGGGGTGATATTGTGGGGTTATTAGAAGAAACATTTGTCATTTAGAATGATTGGTGATGGCCTGGATATGGTTTTGTATGAATTGAAAAACTAAATGGAATAAGAGAAGGAGAAAAACAGGTATAAAAGGTCTAAGAATTGGAAGGACCCAGGACATCTGATGAGAGTGCCTAAGGAGATTCAGCATAGTCCTGCCAGCAAAGATTTTTTATTTACTTCAAGAGTTAAGAGTGGCAGTTTGTGGATAGCACCAGGAGATATCAGCTGTGACGGCTTGGAGAAACAGTGTAAACCGGCAGCGTAACAAGAGCAGGGCATGTATGAGTAGTTGAGAACGGAGAATAGGAGTATGACTAGACAGAAGATAGTAGGGATGACAGGTTTTTTTGGGGCACAGTCTAAGTTGGTCCAGTGTCTGAAATGAGACTGGGGCCTAATAAAAAGGAGCTCAAATGGGCTGTACCTTGTAGCATTCCGAGGACAGGCCTGAATTCTGAGAAGTGAAAGTGGTAAAAGTATTGTCCAGTCCTTTTTAAGTTGGTGGCTGAGCTTGGCGAGGTGTCTTTTTAAAAGACCTTCAGTCCGTTCTACTTTTCTTGAAGATGGAGGACCGTAAGGGATATAAAGGTTTCACTGAATACTAAGAGCCTGAAAAACTGCTTGGCTGATTTGACTAATAAAGGCTGGTCTGTTATCAGACTGTATAGAGGTGGGAGGGCTAAACTGAGGAATTATGTCTGACAGAAGGGAAGAAATGACTGCGTGGCCCTCTCAGACCCTGTAGGAAAGGCCCCTACTTATCTAGTGAAAGTGTCTACTTAGACTAAGAGGTATTTTAGTTATCTGACTCGGGGCATGTTGAGTAAAGCTAATTTGCCAGTCCTGGGTGGAGGCAAATCTTCAAGCTTGATGTGTAGGGAAGGGAGGGGGCCTGAATAATCCCTGAGGAGTAGTAGAATAGCAGATGGAACACTGAGAAGTTATTTCCTTGGGGATAGATTTCCACGATGGAAAGGAAATGAGAGGTTCTGAGAGGCGGGCTAGTGGCTTGTACTATAGCGTAGCCTGCCTTTGCTGGTGTGTGGCTATTAGGCCTGGTGGAACTGCCATCAATAAATCAAGCGTGATCAGGGTGGGGAATAGGAAAGGAGGAAATATGGGGAAATGGGGTGAATGTCAGGTGGATCAAAGAGATACAGTCATGGGGGTCAGGTGTGGTATCAGGAATAATGTGGGAGGCCAGATTGAAGTCTGGGGCAGGAACAATGGTAATTGTGGGACTTAACAAAGAGTGAGTACAGCTGGAGGAGCCGGGGAGCAGAAAGTATATGCGTCAGGTATGAGGAAGAAAATAGATTTTGGAAATTATGAGAGCTGTAGAGAGTGAGTTGAGCATAGTTTGTGATTTTTAGGGCCTCTAAAAGTATTAAAGCAGCGGTAGCCGTTGCACGCAGACATGAGAGCTAGGCTAAAACAGTAAGGTCAAGTTGTTTGGACAGAAAGGCTACAGGGTGCAGTCCTGGCTCTTGTGTAAGAATTCTGACCGCACTAAGCATGCCTAGGAAGGAAAGGAGTTGTTTTGTAAGGGATTGAGGTTTGGGAGATTAACTGGACCCAGTCAGCAGGGAGAGCACGTGTGTTTTTATGAGAATTATGCTGAGATAGGTAACAGATGAGGATGAAATTTGGGCTTGACTGAAGTAATGGGAGCTGTCTGTGAAGCCTTGCAGCTGCAGTACAGCCCAGGTAATTTGCTGAGCCTAATGGGTGTCAGCGTCAGTCTTAAGTGAAAGCAGAGAGAGGCTGGGACGAGGGGTGCAGAGGAATAGTGAAAAAAGCATCTTTAAGATCGAGAATGGAATAGTGAGTTGTGGAGGTAGGTATTGAGGACAAAAGAGTGTACGGGTTGGGCACTACAGGATGGATAGGCAAAACAATTTGGTTGCTAAGGCGCAGATCCTGAACTAATCTGTAAGACTTGTCCGGTTTTTGGACAGGTAAGATGGGGGAATTGTAAGGAGAGTTTATAGGTTTTAGAAGCCCGTGCTGTAGCAGGCGAGTGATAATGGGCTTTAATCTTTTTAAAGCGTGCTGTGGGATGGGATATTGGCATTGAGCGGGGTAAGGGTGATTAGGTTTTAATGAGATGGTAAGGGGTGCGTGATCGGTCACCAAGGAGGGAGTAGAGGTATCTTCTAGTTGTGGGTTAAGGTGGGGGAATACAAGAGGAGGACGCAAAGGAGGCTTTGGATTGGGAAGAAGGGCGGCAATGAGATGTGGCTGTAGTCCAGGAATAGTCAGGGAAGCAGATAATTTAGTTAAAGTGTCTCAGCCTAATAAGGGACTGGGCAGGTGGGGATAACTAAAAAGGAGTGCTTAAAAGAGTATTGTCTAAGTTGGCACCAGAGTTGGGGAGTTTTAAGAAGTTTAGAAGCCTGGCAGTCAATACCCACAGCAGTTATGGAGGCAAGAGAAACAGGCCCTTGAAAAGAAGGTAATGTGGAGTGGGTAGCCTCCGTATTGACGAAGGGGACGGACTTACCTTCCACTGTGAGAGTTACCCGAAGCTCGGCGTCTGTGATGGTCTACGGGGCTTCCGAGGCGATTGGGCAGCGTCAGTCTTCAGCTGCTAAGCCGAGAAGCAGTCAGAGAGCCTTGGGCCAGAGTTCCAGGGGCTCTGGAAGTGGCTACCAGGTGAGTTGAACAGTCCAATTTTCAGTGGGGTCCCACACAGATGGGACGCGGCTTAGGAGGAACCCCGGGCTGTGGGCATTCCTTGGCCCAGTGCCCAGATTTCCGGCACTTGTAGCAAGCTCCTGGGGGAGGAGGTTCTGGAGGAACACCTGGCTGCTGTGGTTCAGGCATTTGGAAGTTCTTGTGTGCTGGAGATGTGGCTGGGGTTTGTCTCAGTGGAGGCAAGGAATTGCAACTTTTTTCTATTATTGTACACCTTGAAGGCGAGGTTAATTAAATCCTGTTGTGGGGTTTGAGGGCCGGAATTTAATTTTTGGAGTTTATTTAATGTTGGGAGCAGATTGGGTAATAAAACGTATATTGAGAATAAGACGGCCTTTTGACCTTTTAGGGTCTAGGGCTGTAAAGCGTTTCAGGGTTGCTGCCGAACAAGCCATGAACTGGGCTGGGTTTTTTATGTTTGATGAAAAAGAGCCTAAACGCTATCTGATTTGGGATAAAGAAAAAGGAGCATTAACCTTGAGTATGCCTTTAGCTCTAGCCACCTTTTTAAGAGTAAATTGCTGGGCAGGTGGGGGAGGGCTAGTCACGGAATGAAACTGTAAGCTGGACCCGGTGTGAGGAGGGGAGGTGATAAAAAGATTATAATCTGGAGAATTTCACAAGATAATGTCATCAGTTAAGGCAGGAACCGGCCATCTGGATGTGTATGTGCAGGTCACAGGGGATATGATGGCTTAGCTTGGGCTCAGAAGCCTGACAATGACTGCTTTCCTTAGAGAATTATTACCTGAAGCGCTTCCAGGCAGCGTGGCTACCTTTATCATTTCATTCAACCCTGAGCGGCCCAAACAAAGGCCTCAGGCCGGCCACTTCCTTCCACTTCTTGGTCTGACCTCTCCGTGATCTGTCACTAGGCAAAACTCAGATGTTTGGCTACCTTGGGCTGCAACTGTCCCACTCTTGCCCAGGCTTGCTGGAGTTGGGGTTATCCACGGTCAGAGGTTCAGAGTTGTCAAATTCTCCAATTAGAGCAAGAGATGAGGAAAGGAAGGGGAGATGAAAGAAAGAGGCTGTGAACAATGAATCTAAAACAATATTTTCTTTCGGGAAATGCCCGTTTTGGCAGGAATACATTTTGGCTCAGCTGTGCTGTGAATTCTAAGGAAAAGTAGGGAGGTCCGGAAAGCCCAGGGCTTCATGCAGAGTAGACATCAGGAACCCACCTGCTCTGGAGTCTTGGTGGGCAAGGGGAACGAACCTTCCAGTCCATATCTACTACCCTCACCATAATTCCTGTGTCTGAATCTGAATTATCGTCTTAAAAAACTGGGGGCTGAGGTTGCCTCCACATGCTAACGCTGATTCAGGGCGGCAGCAGATGCCAGTGTTCTCAGTTCCTTCCTGCTTCCGCTTCCTGTTCAGGAACAGGGCGGCATTTCCCCATCCTCTTCGGCTGTAGGCGTGGTCACATGACCAAGCACTGCTGCACGTGACCAGGGGGGCGGGGCGCGCCTGGGTAGCATACACTGGAGGACGGCGCCCCCACCCTGGCGGGAGGAGGCGGATCCCCAGCGCGGTGCAGTTACACCGCAGACATGGGCTCGTCTATACGCTGCTGGACGGCCGGGGTCTGGGCTCCACTGCGGGGGGGCACCACGCTGGAGCTGATGATAGGGGAGGGAATCCCCGCTCGGGCGCCCGGGCCTCGCGCGGTGCCTGCGTGCGCGAGAGTTCACGGGGCAAATCCTGCCCATCCTCCGCTTCCAGGCGTGGCTTCAAAAGCCTCCGGTGCGGTGGTGCAGCCCCAGCATAACCTGGAGCCCCGGTGGCTGCTGGAGTGGTTGGCTTAGAATGGAAGGAGACGGTGGGGTCTGCGTTACTCTGTGGTGATAGAAAAAAGAAGTGGCAGCTTAGCGCCAAGCATAAATGATGACCGCCGGAATTCCTGCCGTTAGGCGCAGGTCTTGGCATGAGAGTTGCAACAAGGCGGCCAGCTGGGCGCCAGGGGGCCTGGGCCGCTGTCCGGTGCCGGTCCCCGAATATCCTGGGCTCTTCCGGGAAGTGCCGCTCCGGTGAGGCCAGAGCCTCCCGCTACGGAGGATGTGATGCGATGTGCTGTGCGTTGCTCTACTCAACGGAGCGCCATTCACGTGGTTTCGCCTTGAAGTTTCAGTAGATACCGGCTATTGATTTTGGTCTAAGAGTCGCTGCCATGTGAACATTAGTGTTATTCTGGGTCAGGCCGTCTTCTAAGTGCTGTATGTTACCTCGTTATAGCGACCCTGTGAGGAGGGAACTGTTAGTAGCATTAGCAGTCTAGGAAAAGAAATCCATTTTACCAGGCGCTTGTCCATCCCTCTGCGCACCTCCCCACCGTTCCATCCCAGGCGAGCAGTCTGTAACGTGGTGCCGTTTTGCCTGCGCTGCAGCCCATTCTTTCACCTTGCTTCATTTGGGTTTTACTTTGCCGTGTCATTGACAAGTTTTTCTATGCATTTGCTCCCATGTATGCATCACAGGTTATTAGCTGTGTCACCACGTGTTGAGACGTGCAAAGGGCTCTGTTACCTTTTCATGGTTTGAATTGTTATGTCACTCTGGCGTTCTTGCACAAAGAATTGGACAAAACACACAAAGTAAGGAAAGAAGGAAGCAACAAAAGCAGAGATCTGTTGAAAATGAAAGTACACCCCACAAGGTGGGAGCAGCCCATGAGGCTGAAGGGCCCGGTTACACTGTTTTCTGGGATTTAAATACCCTGTAGAGGTTTCCCATTGGTTACTTGGTGTACACCTTATGTAAATGAAGTAGTGGACCATAATCAGTCTGATTGGTTGCAGGAGAGGAGCAACCAGAGGCTGAAGCGAAGTTATAAAGCTGTACCCACCCTATGCAAACATCTGATTAGTTACAGAAAGCAACCAATCAGAGGCTGAAGTTACAAAGTTATACTCCCATGCAAATGAAATCTTGACCTGTGAACAGCCTCATTGGCTGTGGGAGGGGACCAGTCAGAGGTACTTAAGAGTTTATCTGCCACATGGAAAAAGGGGGGTTGCAAAGGGAGTAGCCTCTGGTCCTTTTGTTACTTGGATGTGGAAAGTTGGGGTTTTCCTTTTGTTCTAGGAAGTCAGCGTGAATCGGCCCTAGGTTTACTGCCTCCAGACCCTACTCTCCTGCCTCCGAATGGTCTCAGTTTTGATCAGCTGAGTCAAATGAAAATGAAGTCCTGAGACTAACACAATCATTTGCAGCTGGATCCAGTTTAGGAAGGAGGCGAGTGATTAAAGGACCAGAAAGTCTGATCTAATTATATTCTAGGACTGATTTCTTCTATGTAGAGTAAAAATACCAGGGTATGTTCCAGACCCATTCAAAGCACTGAAATGTCCTTTAGTGAATGACCTCACAATACCTTCTGAGGGGAGTTTATTATTCCCTTCTCACAGGTGAGCAGGCTGAGGCACAGAGAAACTGACCTGCCTAAGCCACGTAGCTCTGTTGATTCTTGGCCTGATATTCCCCCAACTTACTACAACCAACACAATTACAGTAGATCGCCATTGCCCTGCCATGGGTAAGACCTCATTGATGGGGACACGATCAGTTCTTCGTGAACCATTACTATTGAAGCCACCATTCATCATTTCCAGCTGGTTTTCAAAAAGGTAGAATAAAGTTTTATGCGAAGAAATCGGTTTTCATTGTAAGATCTACCCAAGCTAACTCATTTTGGGAGTATAAGAGTAGGTATTAAAAACTTACAAAGCAGAACAATTGCCTGGGAAAATGCTCTATGAAGGTAAGGTCTTCTTTCGAATATAAACAATTCTGCAACCTAAAGGCTGTGAAAACTAGCCACTTTGGTAGGGAGGGAAAAAAATCATACATGTGAGTCTAAGAGGTGGAGGTGAGAATAAGCCTCCTGGGTCAGTATCTTCTCCACTATGGCCACTGAAAATTATTCATATTTGAGACTATCTTAAGTGGCTACAGTGGTCAGAGAATATGACATTACTAAGAAACAGAAGGGCACCTAATTTGTAGAATCAAAGCGGATCCAGCTATACTCACACAAAATGCAGTCAAATTATTAGAGTATGTCACTCAAAAGATACGGAAAGGCAGACTGAGGAATTAAAACTCAGCAAGGATCCCCTGTGCTTTACTGTGCTTTTCTGTGAATGTCACTGGTAAGGACCCCCATCCAGGTCGGCAGGATTCTGACTTTGTAGGGCTTTTCATGTCCAACCCCACCCAGTCTCTTTACAGTCTTGTGTATAACATACAAAAGACATATGCTGTGGAGGTTTTAAGTACTTAGAAAAGTACGAAGACAGAATTTGTGCCTATGTCTGTATCTTGTCGGATTCTGGGGAGTGCCAGCTTGATCAGGACCAAGGGTCAGGATAATACCAAAAGATTATGGTTTACTGTCATCTGCATCAACTGTCATTTCCCCAAAAGATGTTTCTGGTTCCCTTTACAAACGTCCAGCTGTGGTAGAAGGCTGAGCATGAAGACTTAAGGAGAAAGCAACTCAAAAGAAAAGCATTATGAGAGGTAGGGTTTGGTCAGCAAAGGCCCCATAAAGCAGGGTGTGGTCACTTCCTTTCTCAGGGGTTACTGTCTCCCACCTGGGTCAAGGACTAGACCTTCAAGAACTAGACCACAACCTCTGGGTCTCAAGTGAAAGGAAGGAGACCAGCTTTTCTGTCTACAGATGTATACCCTCTGATGGGGCCACCTGGGGAGGCTGGGCCAGGAGCCCAGATGTACTGCCGCATGATACACCAAAAAAGGATGCACCCAGGCTTGGCTGCAGAAAGGTGAGAGAAAGGAGCAAAAAACTAAAATCTTAAATATTCATGTTTGTTTTAAAACAATTTTCGACACCAATATGTATTAAGAAAACACAAGTTCAAAGTTAAATTCAAAATCCCCTACATGGCTGGGTGCAGTGGCTCATGCCTGTAATCTCAGCACTTTGGGAGGCCGAGGCAGGCAGATCAATTGAGTCCAAGAGTTTGAGACCAGCCTGGCCAACATGGTGAAACCCTGTCTCTACTTAAAAAAAAATACAAAAATTAGCCGGGCATGGTAGCACACACTTGTAATTCCAGGTACCGCAGGGAGCAGGGCTGTGGCAGGGGTAGATGGGAGCTTGGGAAAGGGTTGAGGGGGCTGGCTCAGGCTTCAGTGAAACCAGGTGTGAGGAGGTAAAGTGAGAATGAATCTGACGGTCTGGAGTGGGTAGCAGTGAGGGCAGGTGCCTGGGCCAGGACTGGGGACCCATGGGTGCTCCCATGGGCCTGCAGGGTAGACCCACTGGCAAGCCTGACTAGGTCAATTTTAAGCCACAGGAGAAAGCGGGTGGGGGTGTTGGAGGAAGCAGGGGCTCTGTCGGGCCCTGATGGATAGAGTAACACAGGTGACATCGCATCAGAAATGCCCCCTACCTGGCCCCAGGCCAAGTCCCCAGAGTCTAAGGCCACATGCGACAGTAGTATTTCATGAGGCTGACCAACAAGCTGCACCGCCTGCTGCATGAATCCCTGAGCTGCCAGGCTTAGGCCACTGTCCCCCACCCCCTACCCCCATCCACCCCCTGGGAATCCCCACTTCTGTACAATCCTCCAGTCAAAGAGCGGCTCTGGCCTCCTCCGGCTCTGGAAACACCCTGGCAGGCATTGCTCCTCTGGCTTCTCTGCCTGACTGCCCGCCCCTGCCCTTACCTCCTCCCCCGTCCATCAGGCTGCACTCGGATGATCCCGTTCCTGCCTTCTGTCTAAACCTGGGTCAAGTTTAGACAAACAGACTCCCTCATCCCCTTCCCAGCTCCGTTTTCCTCGGGATCACCTGTGACCTCCCATGTACTGTGTGATTGTAGATGACATCTGTCTCCCCTCCTGCAGTGCTGAGGCCTTCCATCGTCTCTTTTGTCCCCTTTGTTTGGAAGCACCTAGAACAGGGCAGCACATGAGACCAGATGAATGAATGGATGAGCCAGTGAACAGGTGAATGTGTGGAGTTCAGTGGCCCATCCAGATGACCAGGGCCACATGGCTCACCCCAGAGATAAAGCCAGATGCACTGAAGCCCCTGGGTAGAAGCGAAGGTGGAGAGGAGCCAGCTGAGGACACCAGACCCCTCCCCTAGGAGAGGTCTCCAGTGGGGGAGGGAGGAGGGGGAGGAGGGGAGCTGGACAGTCTTCTGAAGGAAGGGCTGAGGCACTGTGCCTCAGCTTTCAAAGGTCTGGCAGTTTCGAGGTGGTGGCAGTTTGGAAACTGGAAGCAAAAGCGATGTGGCCTCCAATGAGGCCCCAGTCAAAGCTGGAGTCCTGCTGGCGCTGGGGCGGCGGCCAGCGGCGGGAGGCACAGTGTGATCTGTTCAATGGCTTCCTCTTTTCAGAGGCCGCTGGCTCACCCCGCGGGAATGAGGTGGCACTTCAGGACAAGAAGCTTGGAGCTGGTGGCAGATTTCTTGGAACTGGTGGCAGGGAGATCTAAATTAAGAGCTTTCTATCACACCAAATAAATAGAAACTGAAATAGAGGACTGAAGGAATTAGGCAGAATGCCTTTATACACAACTTCTGAAAAATACCCAGAATGGTATTTATGCACTGAAGTCCCAAGGTATTTGCTGAAAACAATGACAGGTCTGTTTGACACAAAGGCACATGTTACAGAGAGCAAGCTTGTCTCTTTGAAGCGCCTGCCACAGGAGCCCTGTAACGCATACCAGCTGCTCGTTGCGGAGGCTCTCCTGGCAAGGCCAAGGGACCGGCCCCAGTCCTTCCTCTGGGAGGTAAGATGAGTCACCTCTGGCATGGAGGTGTCCTCTCGGTGGCTTCTTTTTGGGCACTCCTGAAACAGACCTGCTTTGCACTCACATGCACCCTCTCAGGCAGGGCCTGGCCAGAGGCAGGAAGGGGCCTGCCTTGGTGTTTCGGAGCACAGGGCCTGTTGTGGCAGGGACAGAGGTTCTGCTGGGAGTGGCTCCCAAGGAACCGCTAAGAGGCTAACGCAATGACAGACTCGGCCTGTCTCTAGGCCAGAGACACTGCAGAGAGCAGTGTCTCCTTTCCAGGATGGCAGAGAACCAGGGAAGGCCAGGCGGTGTCGGGGAAGTGAGGACCCTTGCCAAAGAGCAGTGGGGAGGAGCTCTCTCAGCAGAAATCATCCCAGCAGGGTTTGCTGAGTGCCTGAATCACCATTTCAAATGTGAAATGAGAAAGGTATCAAGGACACCTCCAGCACCACCAGACCAGCAGAACTCCAGGCTTTACCAGCTTTTCCAGGGAAGCAAAGCAGCATTTGCCAATGACTGTGGTGTAAGTACTCCAATGATGGTTGATTTCAAGCTACCAGTGTGACCCCACTAAACATAGAGTTGGGAAGAGTTGCATTATACGGTATTTCCACCATACAGATACTATAGACCTCAATAATCCCAACATAATAAGCTGAGGTAATCAGGAGTACATTGGTTTTTTATATAAGTGTATACATAATTCAAATTTTTTTTTGTTTTTTGAGACAGGGTCTCACTCTGTCCCCCAGGCTGGAGTGCAGTGGTGTGATTACAGCTCACTGCAGCCTCTCACACCCCAGACCTTCACCCATGCCCCGGAGAACAACAAAACAGGTCCTTGCTAAGTACATGGTCCTACCTGCTAAAACCAGGAAACTTCAAGACAACTTAAAATACCCTGTGTATTGGTCCGTTCTCATGCTGCTTTAAAGAACTACCTGAGACCGGGTAATTTATGAAGAAAAGAGGCTTAACTGACTCACAGATCCACAGGCTTAACAGGAAGCATGGCTGGGAGCCTCAGGAAATGTACTATCATGGAGGAAGGTGAAGGGGAAGCAAGCATGACTTACATGGGGGCAGGAGAGAGCGAGCCAAGGGGGAATGCCACACACTTCTAAACTATCAGATCTCATGAGGATTCACTATCATGAGATCAGCAAGGGGGAAATCCGTCCCCATGATCCAATCACCTCCCACCAGGCCCTTCCTCCTATTCGACGTGAGATTTGGGCAGGGACACGAATCCAAACCCTATCACCCTGCCAGCAATGTTCTAATTTATATTTCCTTGGTGATTGATTTTGAACAAAGGTGGCTATCAAAATGCCCACAAACCATCTGGATACTTGCGAAGTGCCTATTCAAAGCTCTTGCCTATTTCTAATATATTGTTATCTTTTTCTTACTGATTTGTAGCTATTTGTACATTCCGGAGGAGTCTTGCTGGAAGTGTGGATTACTAGCGTCTTCCACTTCATGGTTTGCCTTTTCACTCTCTCAACAGAAACTTAAGAGTTCTTAGTGCAACAAAATCCAGTTTATCAACATTTGATTCTTGGAGCTAGTGCTTCCTTAAAATCTTTGCCTATTCCAGGGGCAGGAAGATTGTCTGTTTTCTTGTAGAAGCTGCATTATTTTGCTTTCCATATTGAGGACTGTGATCCATTGGGAATTGACATTTGTATATGCTGTGAGAGGTCAAGCTTCATTTATTTTCATATGGAGATCTTGTTTTCGTTTTTGAGACAGGGTTACTCTGTCACGCAGGCTGGAGTGCAGTGGTGCAGTTTCGGCTCACTGCAACTTCTGCCTTTCAGGCTCAAGTGATCCTCCCACTTCAGCCTCCCAAGTAGCTGGGACCACAGGCATGTGCCACCATGCCTAGCTAATTTTTGTATTTTTTGCAGATGGGGTTTCACTATGTTGTCCAGGCTTGTCTCAAACTCCTGAGCTCAAGCAATCTGCCCACCTCAGCATCCCAAAGTGCTGGGATTTCAGATGTGAGCCACCAGGCCCTGGCCCCCAAATTATTATTCTTCACATAGTTAAAAGTCTTTTTTTGCCTTGATGGTTTATCAATCCGACTTATTACCAGATGACTCATTAGGATTTTCTAGTTTACTATTGTTTAGTTTCTGCATTCTTGCTAAGTAATATTTATCTTTTTTTACCTTTAAAGGGAGAATAGGAAGAGACAGTATAAAGTAGAGGTGATGGGCTGCGCGCAGTGCCTCATGCCTATAAATCCCTGCACTTTGGGAGGCCAAGGCAGGTGGATCACCTGAGGTCAGGAGTTCCAGACCAGCCTGGTCAACATGATAAAACCCTGTCTCTACTAAAAATATAAAAATTAGGCAGGTGTACTGGCGTGCATTTGTAATCCCAGCTACTCAGGAGGCTGAGGCAGAAGAATCACTTGAACCTAGCAGGTGGAGGTTTCAGTGAGTGGAGATCGTGCCACTGCACTCCAGCCTGGGTGACAGAGCTAGACTCCGTCTCAAAAAAAAAAACAAGTGGAGGTGATGATGGACCAAATGGGAACAGTTCTCACCCTAAGCCAGGGAGTCTGGACTACACACCTCCACTACAATGAGCCTTGCCTGGCCACACTGATGCTCCAGGGCAACCCCCTAGTGAGCCCACCACAGGGCTTTGATCCTGAACCCAAACTGGATAGGAAAGGTTGACTCAAAGCTGCTCAGTCCGGTAACTGGGGAAAGCCAAAAGGTAAAATGATCCATTGCTGTAGAATCACAATATTCCTGAAGTCAATTCAGGGAGATCTCAGGAACAAAGCTGTTATTTTCCAAAACGACTTTGAGGTGATTTGATTTCTTCTTGCTGTTTTCACCACTGGATCGTGTTCCAATCCAGGCCACACTGAGGAAGTGGACTTCCTAACCTAACGGAGGCTTTCCTACTGTACCATCCTACTCTTTCTTGTGCAATTTCCAGGCCCTTAATCTTAGTGACAGTTAGTTATTAGCTCCGGTTATCACGAGTTTGTGTGCAGGCACTGTGCTGAGCACTTCACCAGGAGTTTACTCATCTGTATACCCTCCCAGCTTCTCCTTCTGAGCCCTTCTTTCTTTCTGAGGTCATACTGCAGATGCTTTTTAGTCCTCGTTCTGGCCAACCATCCTATCACTTTACGGCCTCTGTTTTTTCAGCCTCCTGAGTAAGTACCTCAGGCTGACAGAAGGAACTTCCATCTTTGCTATTGTGTCTTCTACTGTTTCCTTTAATTCCCTTCTCCAGTCATCTGACTAAAAAACTACTCTAAAATAGTTTTACTGCTTCAGTTTGCAGTGTGTTGAGTACTTTGACCACCTGCTTCCACTGCGCACATGCACACACACACGCACATGCACACACACACACACACACACACACATCCTTTATCCGTGGGAGATATGTTCCAAGACCTCCACTGGATGCCTGAAACCAGGTAATTCCAAACCCCACATAGGCAATGTTTTCTCCTATACATACGTACCTATGATGAAGTTTAATTTATAAATTAGGCACAATAAGAAATGAACAACTAGAACTAGTAATAAGATAGAACAATTACGCTGTAGTAAAGATGTGAGTGTGGTCTCTCCCCCTTAAAATTATCTTTTTATACTGCACTGGACTCGCCTATTTTCAGACCACGGCTGACCGTGGGTAACAAACTGTGAAAATCAAAATCACGAATAAGTGGGGGCACTTCTGTAGTCTTTGAGATTACCTTAAAACTGTAGTAACATTTTGCATTGCTGGGGCACCACTTCAATTTTATACTGGTCTATCCATTATTCATAACATAGATTAAGCAGTTCAGCAGGGAAAACTAATCTAAAATCTTTTTTTTTTTTTTTTTT